>NW_024093871.1:0-11715 GCF_014356525.2 Nilaparvata lugens | reverse complement strand
TATTCAATGGTAACTGTAGGAAAAGTTTAATGTGAAATACGTGAGCAAAGTTCGTCTGCTGCACTCAAGAAGCCATTCCGCCCTCGCCTACGGCTCGGGCGTAAACCTTTCTTTCGGTGCAGCAAACTATCACTTTGCGCACTAGTTGCACAAATAACTATATTATGTTTTAAATAATTAGAAGGTTTGTTTAATTTAGTTGTAGATCAATAACAACAACTGACAATTATGCCTAGTGCATAGAAACCAGTTTTTTGTTTGAAATGAAACTGTATTGTAAAAATTGACAATAATCTTTTGATTTAAAACAACTCAAATCGAAAACTTATTATTGCATTGATTAATATTATTGAACATAATCTACAAAAACATAGATAAATCTTGTTCATACCTGTTGTTATTTCTGAAGTCGATACCAGTATGCAATTGTCCATTTTTCCTATTTCATCCAGAACCGGTGCACGTTCCACAACACCAGCTTCAAATTCTTCAATTGTTGAATTATCGCACATGTTTTCTCCTACAACAAAAATAAAAATGGAACTAAGATTACTACTTAATGCCAACAGATGACACAATATTCTTACTGGTGACAGCCAAATATAATAATACAATCATTGAAAAAAGTTTGTATCATAATTAATTAATTTATTATTAATCAAAACAACTGAAAATGATGCCTAGGTGAATTAAATCCAACTTCGGTTAGAAATGAAACTTCAGTGTAGAATTTGACGATAGGAATAAAATCTTTTTATTTGAAACATTGACAAATTCTACAAAATTTTGGAATCTGTCTTATATTCATCAAAACAACAAACATTATTTTATTATTGAAAATTAATACCGTACATCAACTATGGTAATCAAGCATAACCTACAAAACAAAAAGATAAATATTTATACATACCTGTAGTTATTCCTGAAGAGTCATTGAACTTTTTAATTGCCAATTCAAAAATTTTTTCAGCACGTGATGACATTTTTTATTGTCAATGAAAATAATTTACAGAACGTGATTAAAATTTTTCAAGATAGTTGAGAAAGAGAATGCTGTAAAATACTGAACAGTTGTAGTAAGTTTTCTTTTGCATCTAGGTAAAATGATGTAACCTTGAATGAATATTATGCTGTAAGCCACAGAACAGCTGATTATGAATAGGTAAAATGCTGCAACCTCGAATGAAATCATGCTGTAAGCAACAGAACAGCTGATATGAATATGGTAAAATGCTGTAACCAAAATCATCAGGCTTACAGCAATTTACCTTGTCACAAATTATAAGAAATGAAGTGGAATGTGGGTTACATCAAATTTCAATGCTGAATAACTCTCTTATTATTATTGTGAGGGTTACAGCATTTTGTAGAGATGTATGGAGGCTTACAACATTTCTGAAAAAGCAAAAAAGTGAAAATCCGATTTTTTGAGGGTTACGTCGTTTTACCTTAACACCGTCGATATTTATATAAATGTACTAGATTTTGTGTTAAAATTTTATATAATCTATGTTATCGATATGGCTCGAATGCAAAGAAATTATTAATCATATAATCTAAGCAATATTTTGGTATTTTTTGTAAGATCTATTTGAACCTAATGGCGGAGGACTAAGATATTTAAATTTTATGCTAATTTGAAAGTCGGAAAGAGGATCTGTAAAACTTGAGAAGGAAGAACGAGACTCGCCAGCCAAATGCCACCATAAGAGGACCCCAAATATTTTAGAGCGTAGTACCTTACTAATGATTTTGTAAAAGTTAAAGTTAAATCAAATTATTAAATTTCTTAAAAGACTTCGTGATGCTATTGTGAAGCAGAAGTCATTTTCATTTTTAATTAAAATTTATAACCCCTTGGAGGAGACGATTCCGGCTACCATATTCCCGGACCACATGGAGTTGGATCGACATCGGCGGCTTACAAGAAGATTTTCGACACGTGAGTGATTAAATTTGAATTAGTGATGGGCGCCCTAGTGCTTCGAATTAATCTGATGATCAAAGCTAGCTCGCCGAAAGGGTTTTATTATAAATTAAGAAATTAATAAGAGTAATACTTGCGCAAGTAAAATTAGTATTAAAGGTATTTAATTGAAAGAAAATATAGATCAATATTTTAGAAATTTCTATTTAATCAAAGAAGTACGAAATCTAGGCTATTAAAACATATGCATACAATATTTAATTTTTTGCAATACAATTTGCGATAATTTATTATAGTTCTAATTCACTAGATGAATGGCTCTACCTATTCCGTCAGGTGCCGAATCTTGCACCCTGAGATAAAATGTATATTAGATACAAATAAATCTACTAAATACTAGAGATTTTAATATATAAATATATATTTGGATTATTAGTGGCTAATTTATCAAGCTGATCTCAGAGCACATATTTTTTGATTGAATTATCCAAGTCGACAAGTATTAGCAAGTGCATATCGCAGCTACATGCAAAAGAATGCATATGATTTTAAGATAAAGGCACATGGTAATGATTCGTGCCATAAATCTAGAATATAAAGTTAGCCTGTGATATTTTTATTGATTTCAATTATTGTTCTATTTTTATATTATATTTTTTATCGCTCTATATATATATTTTTTGCCTCGATTGATCTTTGCATTATTTGTGTAATATATGTATGAAACTTTCATGGTGTGCAATTTATTTTTTATTCCTCAACACTATAGTATAAGTATCATTTATATATATATATTTATTATTTATTGAATTACAAGAGTTATTGGAGAAGCCCATATCTAGGCCTATCAAGATTTTTTAAGACTGAATACTATTAGAAAACCACGACCTAATTATATCAAATCTCATGCTTTACCGACTGATGCCAAGCAGGAGGCTAATCGTTATTTAAATATAAAGAATAACGTGACACAGTGGAGAAAGAAAGCAGAATAACGTTGCCGATCCTCTGTCTTGTCAATACCTTCTGTAGACGGTAGCTGATATAGGCTTATTGACGTAATATTGACTGTTTATTCTCGTTTAAAATGATCAATTATATTCATCAAACAAGATTTCATCAAGTATTTCATCAAATATTCTTCAATGATTTCATAAAGAATTTGCCTAATTTAGATGGAATATTTGCTCTCGTTTTTTTTTTCTCGGATTATTTTTTCTCGTTTAAAATGATCAATTATATTTCATCAAACAAGATTTCATCAAGTATTCATCAAATATTCTTCAATGATTTCATAAAGAATTTGCATAATTTAGATGGAATATTTGTCAATACTTGATAATTCAATATGCAGTGAAGGATAATTGAGTGTTATATTTAAATATAGTTTGGTGTTTTAATTTATTTCTCTAAATTCAAAATTTTAGCTTATATATTTTTTGCGACGAAAATTGAACTTGAATGTTTCACAGTAGAAACATAACCTACTTTTTGGACATTTTATTAATGTATCAAAAATCTGGAATGGAATAGATTTGGGCCAAGCCTGTTGTTCCGCCTAATCATATTTATATGATTTGTGATTCTGTTCACGAATAAATGAATATGAAAAATAATAAATTTGATTATCAATTCTATTGTTAAAAGACGATCTGACAACAGAGCAAAGCGAGAAAGAGATAGCGCTGTCCGTTTTGTTGACAAGGCTAGCAATACCATTGTTAATCAAACACTGCCATTATAACGTGGACCCTACCAAAGAAAGTATCTATATTAGTGAGGATCAGGTTATAATGGCAGTGGAGGAAGATAGGACAACAGCATTGCCGATTCTATGTCTTACCACTGCCTTCTATAGAGAACAGCTGATACCGAGTAAATCTGATGTAATATTAACTGTTCAATCTTGTTCAAAATGATCAATTACATTCTATTCGTAAAGAAAATATAATCTCAATCATTGAGTAACAGAGTTTAATACTATCTTGTTCAAAATAATCAATTACATTTATTCATCAAGAGAATATAATTTCCAAATCGTTGGGTAACAGAGTTTTATACCATCTTGTTCAAAATAATCAATTACATTCTATTCATCAAGAGAATATAATTTCCAAATCGTTGGGTAACAGAGTTTTATACCATCTTGTTCATAATAATCAATTACATTCTATTCATCAAGAGAATATAATTTCCATCGTTGGGGAACAGAGTTTTATACCATCTTGTTCATAATAATCATTACATTCTATTCATCAAGAGAATATAATTTCCAAATCGTTGGGTAACAGAGTTTTATACCATCTTGTTCATAATAATCAATTACATTCTATTCATCAAGAGAATATAATTTCCAAATCGTTGGGTAACAGAGTTTTATACCATCTTGTTCATAATACTCAATTACATTCTATTCATCAAGATAATATAATTTCCAAATCATTGGGTAACAGAGTTTTATACCATCTTGTTAAAATAATCAATTACATTCTATTCATCAAGAGAATATAATTTCAATCATGGGTAACAGAGTTTTATACCATCTTGTTCAAAATAATCAATTACATTCTATTCATCAAGAGAATAATTTCAAATCATTGGGTAACAGAGTTTTATACCATCTTGTTTAAAATAATCAATTACATTCTATTCATCAAGAGAATATAATTTCCAATCATTGGTAACAGAGTTTTATACCATCTTGTTCAAAATAATCAATTACATTCTATTCATCAAGAGAATATAATTTTCAAATCATTGGGTAACAGAGTTTTATACCATCTTGTTTAAAATAATCAATTACATTCTATTCATCAAGAGAATATAATTTCCAAATCATTGGGTAACAGAGTTTCATACCAAGCAGAGTCTATGCCTTGCCACTGTATTTTATAGACGAGGCTGTTACCACTATATTTGAAGAGTGATAATAAAAATTATTCATAGAGTATGTTTTATTCGTTGATAAAATATAATAGTAGGAGAGTACCCATCACAGTCATAATACTGTAAATATCATTTTTGTTGTAGTCATTCAATCTCAGCTGTTTTCTATGCATGAAATCTTGCCGGTGAACCGCTGTTTGCAGAGCAAAGAAACAAATATGATTCTCATTACAGCATACTCTACTGTAATAAAACCATAATGATGTTTTCTTCACAGTCGAGTATGCCTCCCTAGTTTCGCAATAGGAACAGCAAAACTGCTCCTAAAAATCACCTTTCAGCACTCTAGGTGGAAGTTTTGTCAACTTCCATAAAATTCAGATTTGAAATTTGTGAACTGGGTTATGTTTGTAGAATGCATGTAGTAACTTCAGTACAAGCGGGTAATGTTTTCTATCTCTCATTATTATTATTCTTATATTATTCTCAAATTATTATGACAATAAATAGTGTACGTTATTGGACGTGAATGTCTTTTGCAGAGCTCGAATGAAACTCTAGTCTCGGTTACGCCTCGACTAGAAACATCATTCTCGCCTAGAAAAGGCCCCTTCCCGTCCATGTAACGTAAAATACTATTTCTTTATTTATGTTACAGACAACAATTAAACCCATTCCTTGTACGATGTGTTTTCATGTGAGTATCCACACGATTCAATTATTATACATCACAAGATACTTATTCCTGTTCAAAGAACTCAATATTCTGTTGTATTTTGAAAGTTACACTGAATGACGAATGAGTTGTGAATTATTCCTCATTAAACATCTGATGAGAGTTTCTAGGATACCATCATTTGTGGATGGGATGATGGCTCAATTATTAGTGATGATTGAATGGTGGAGTGAGAACAAAACAACCATTTTTACATAATTTGGAATTATCGAATCGAAGCTCTTCTATAATTGAATTCTGTAATAAATTGGATTGAATCTCAGAGATTTTCCAGCGATGGACGGCCCATTACCATCACCCTAAAGAAAATTCCAATTATTGAATGATTGGTGGAAAATGGACAACAATGGAGCTCAATAAATGGGGAAAATGGAGAAAAGGTAAGATTGCCAGCTGATCTTTTTCACCAATCATGTATTAGTTTCTAGGCCTACGCTGCGACGTCGTAGGGCGGGGCCTTTTATAGAGGTGACTATGTAGTGAACACAATGAACCGAACCGTTTTAGAACAGATGACATTTTCGAAATTGATTCATGAATTGACTGCAGCTTATCATTTATATTACTTACTTATTACATTCTATTATATTTTGTACCTCTCACCACTGTGTTGTATTCAAATTGTTCTATTGCCTCAAAATAATACACAAGAAATGTGAAATAAACACAAATAAAGTCCAAAATACAAACTTGATGGAAATTCTGACAGACTTTATACATTTTCTGTCATATAAGTCTGATTCTTTATTGTATTGATTGTTGTAACTATTATTCAAAGGTAGAATAAGAATCAGTTTTATTTTCTCTTCGATAAGGTTTATTATTTTGAAAATTCATTGAGTTTCAACACAATTACAAATCATATTCAAACGCAATAAAATTTTGAAGTATCCTCTTATTCCATCACAAAACTAAGTCTATTACTAAGTCACACACACATCGATTTTTGACGTACGATTTTTGGCGTCCATATGAATCCTATTGGATTGAACTGATGATGTGAAACAGATGATGTCTGTCAAGTTCCGTTTAATCTGATAGAATTCTTAAGGACGTCAAGTAATCTTACGCCCAAAAATCGATGTTTGTGTGATAGAGTTAGTTTGTGATGGAATGATAAAAGGATACTTCAAAACTTCTATTGCGTATGAATATTATTTGTAATTGTGTTGAACCTCAATGAATTTTCAAAATAATAAACTTTATTGAAGGGAAAATAAGACTGATTCCTATTCTACCTTTGAATAAAAGCTACAAGGCTTGACTGGCTTCAGTCCCAAAGAAGGAAATGTTTTTACTTCTTTTACCTTGTGCTTCATCTGGCTATTCAATCGTGAATAGCTCTAATAAGTAGGTTATAATCTTGGCCAGATATGGAAATTCCTGTTTCTTTCAAAGGGACATTTGTCAATCATGAATCCTTTCTCCTAATAAGTGAATAATTCCAGCCCAGAAATAAAAATTTCTTGTTTTTTTTTTGAACGAACATTTAAAAAATGTCTGTGATCGATGTCACTTTCATGGCAGCAGAATGAGAAGTCAAACCTGGTGAAACCAAACCCAGCCGATAAAGACACTGACACATTCAAAGGCATAAACTTACACAAGCAAAAGCCCTGCTCCCCGCTTCAAAGCTCAGTCACACAAAGCACGACACAAAAAATACAGAGGGTACAAAGAAGGAAGGGTTTAGAGAATACTGTCTCTCTTCACTTCCCAACATTCCAGGCTACAACGCCCTCGTTCGCGCACGCTCTCACGCTCGCAAACACTCGCACACGTTCGCACACGTTCGCACACGTTCGCGAACACTCGCGCACGTTCGCACATCGTAGCCAAGTTCCCTTGTCTCAGGCTAATTGATGCACTACAATGTCAACCGTGACAATCTTCATGTCGTTTGCTGAAACCCACCAATAGTTTGGCGAGAAAGAGAGAGGACTGTAGAAAGGAGATAGCGCTTTTTTCATCACTACAACTAGAGATTTTTTCATTGTGTTTCCGACCATAGTGCGAGAGAATTGGGAATATGATTTGAAATGGCTGTATTCATGTAGTGACTGTATATTTCTCATAATATGAGGGAAATAATTGGTAGATATGGATTGAATTTCTGAGGTGCATCTTAGAAACGGTCTGGATATTACGTATAGTAAGTGACGATAATGGAAGTTTTTTATTAACATTGGTGTTACAGTTTTTTTCTGTAATAGTGCAAGAGAATCGAGTACATTATCATTTTCCTTGCCCTATTACCATAGGTAAGAAAAGTATTGCTTTCCGAAAAAAATTAGGTACCCCAATTTCTAAATTTCTATACGTTTCAAGGTCCCCTGAGTCAAAAAGTGTTTTTGGGTATTGGTCTGTGTGTGTGTGTGTTGTGTGTGGTGTTTGTGTGTGTGTGTGTGTTGTGTGTGTGTGTGTGTGTGTGTGTATGTATGTGTGTGTGTGTGTGTGTGTGTGTATGTGTGTGGTGGTGTGTGTGTGTGTGTGGTGGTGTGTATGAGTGTATGTGCGTCTGTGTACACGTAAATTCGTCTCCCAATAACGGAATGACTTGAAATTTGGAACTCGAGGTTCTTACACTATAAGGATCCGACACGAACAATTTCGATCAAATGCAATTCAAAATGGCGGCTAAAATGGCGAAAATGTTGACAAAAAAAGGGTTTTTTGAGATTTTCTCGAAAACGGCTCCAACGATTTTGATAAAATTCATACCTAAAAATTCATTAATTAGCTCTATCAACTGCCACAAGTCTCATATCTGTGAAAATTTCAGGAGCTCCGCCCCATCTATGCAAAGTTTGATTTTAGATTCTCAATTATCAGGCTTCAGATACAATGTGAACAGAAAATTTCAAGTGGAAAAGATTAAGCATACAAATCTCTACAATTGATGACCAGTAGCATTTTCACCTAAAATTGAAAATAAGCTCGGAATTCGAGAAAATAAGATTATTCAATTGCAAACTGTTGATTCTACTAAAATCATCCACTATGAAGAGATAGCAGACTTTTGTCCTGTCACCAGCTGGCTCAGATCTTAGAATAGTAAACTTGAGATGCGCGAGAACACTAGCGTCAGTTGATCAATTGTCATAACGGCAAGGAAAGTTGTGTGAGTGCGTCACACCAGATTTTTTTAAAACGACTAAGGATCCTTTGATATGAGGAGTATTAATTGGTAGATATATAGATTGGATATTCTGTGATGCTCCTTACGAACGATCTGGAGATTAAGTATAGTGTAGTTAACGTTATAATGGCAATATTTGATCAACATTGGTGTTGCTATTCTTGTTTATCACTAGAAAAATCAGATAGCGCTATCCTTCCCAAACTCCTTAGAATTTTTCAACAATGGAGAAGTATTTGGATCCAGTTCATCAAAATTTATATATTTACTTGGCGAATAGAATATAATTTGGTCATCTATAACTGGTCATAATTAACAAAAATGGAGAGTTGATATTATCATAACAGTTATACTGGTATCAGCTATATTCTGAGACAATCAACTTGTTCATAGACTTCATCTCTAAAGGTTTTGTCTAGAAGGTCTCAGAGTTTTATCACCCAGATTGCTCTAAACGTTTTGAAAATTAGTAGCCGAAATTGATTGATGAAACATTCATTATTGCAGATAATTATTCTCAGATCACAAAATTGCCTTGTCCAATAAGATCGTTCATCACTGTAATGAGAGTAACTGAACAATAGAGGTTACTGATCAATAAAAGTGAATGAATAATAATAGTTACTGATCAATAAGAGTTACTGAGCAATAACAGTTACTGACCAATAACAGTTACTGATCAATAACAGTAACTGAATAATATGAGTTACTGGACAATCACAGTTACTGATCAATAAGAGTTACTGAACAATAAAGGTTACTGATCAATAGAAGCTACTGACCAATAACAGTTACTGATCAATAACAGTAACTGAATAATATGAGTTACTGGACAATCACAGTTACTGAACAATCAGAGTTATTAAACAATAACAGTCACTGAATACTGTAATGTAAGTGATTTAACAACTGAATTAGTTGATGTAACAGTAAACATTTAACAGTGTGGCGTTGAAAATAATTGCCCAAGTCCGATTGTTTCTGTGTTTTCTTCACCAAAACTCCCTAATTGATAGAAAAAGAGAGAAAATAACAAATAGTGGACACAGTGGAACAAGTTGAAAGGCTTGTCGCAGACATTGGTCGCTTTTTAAGGACTTTTTTTGACTACAGTGATTGCTTTTTCTCATTGGTTGTGCTAGACTCGAACTGTTAGGGCGGTGATTCCAGTTACTTACATCTGCGAGATTTCCGGCGGTTACTTTTATCAGAGAAAAACAATCACTAGATTTCATTTTTCCATGATGATGAAACAAACAGATTTTGTAATAGATCATGTAAGCTTCAAAACATCAATAGTAATGACAGTTGGATTTGAATTCAAATAACTGAATCCAAGATTTCAGCAGGTGAATAACAATAGTTCAATATTGTAATATTAAACTATTTAATATTAATATTATTAATTTTAAACTATTATTAATATTAAACTATATATTGTAATATTGTAATAATAATAGTTTCCTATTAGTCAAGTTTTTAATCAGACCTAGCCAAGCTACCAACTACAGTAGTGGATAATGTAATATTGAAAAGAGAGGACTGTAAGAATCTTTTCAATCGAGGGTTAGAAAAATGTACACATAGTTTCATTTACAAGACCTTAAATTCATGATTAGATAGGATTATCTCATGTTGTCAAAATGCATTAAAAACAGTGAACTGTGAGAATCTTTCAAACCAATGGTTCAAATTATGTAAACCGAGTTTTATCCACTATACCAACGTTTATGATTAGATGGGATGTTTTTTTCCACAACTAGAACAAAATAATATCAGTGACTGAACTTTGAGAATCTTTCAAACCAAGGGTTCAAAATATGTGAACCAAGTTTCATTCAGTAGAATAATAAAGGTTCAGGATTAGGATTATCTCATGTTGCCAAAATGCATTAAAAACAGTGAACTGTAAGAATCTTTCAAAAGAAGGGTTCAAAATTATATGAACCAAGTTTTATCCACTATAGCAACGTTTATGATTAAATGGGATTATCTCATGTTGTCAAAACACATGGAGAAATCAATGTTTTTCCTACAATAGAACGAAATAATATCAGTGACTGAATTTTGAGAATCTTTCGAACCAAGGGTTCAAAATATGTGAACCAAGTTTTATTCAGTAGAATAATAAAGGTTTAGGATTAGGATTATCTCATGTTGCCAAAATGCATTAAAAACAGTGAACTGTGAGAATCTTTCAAACCAATGGTTCAAATTTATGTAAACCGAGTTTTATCCACTATACCAACGTTTATGATTAGATGGGATGTTTTTTTCCACAACTAGAACAAAATAATATCAGTGACTGAACTTTGAGAATCTTTCAAACCAAGGGTTCAAAATATGTGAACCAAGTTTCATTCAGTAGAATAATAAAGGTTTAGGATTAGGATTATCTCATGTTGCCAAAATGCATTAAAAACAGTGAACTGTAAGAGTCTTTCAAAAGAAGGGTTCAAAATTATATGAACCGAGACTCATCCACTAGACCAACGTTTATGATTAGATGGGATTATCTCATGTTGTCAAAACACATAAGGAAATGTATTTTCTACAACTAGAACAAAATAATATCAGTGACTGAATTTTGAGAATCTTTCGAACCAAGGGTTCAAAATATGTGAACCAAGTTTTATTCAGTAGAATAATAAAGGTTTAGGATTAGGATTATCTCATGTTGCCAAAATGCATTAAAAACAGTGAACTGTAAGAATCTTTCAAACCAAGGGTTCAAATGTATGTAAACCGAGTTTTATTCACTAGACCAACGTTTATGATTAGATGGGATGTTTTTTTCCACAACTAGAACAAAATAATATCAGTGACTGAACTTTGAGAATCTTTCAACCAAGGGTTCAAAATATGTGAACCAAGTTTTATTCAGTAGAATAATGAAGGTTTAGGATTAGGATTATCTCATGTTGCCAAAATGCAATAAAAACGTGAACTGTAAGAATCTTCAAACAGAAGGGTTCAAATTATGTAAACCAAGTTTTATCCACTAGCCGTCAGCTCGCTTCGCTCGCC
>NW_024093870.1:0-11449 GCF_014356525.2 Nilaparvata lugens | reverse complement strand
CCTTGTCACATCCTTGACATACAAATGCATTCTTACACGTACAGCAAGTTGCATTCAGAGAAAAAATATCAAATTCTCACAATGCACTCGAATTCTCACTTCCACATATCTCGAATAACAATATTTCAAATGTAATCTCCTCATTAATTTTCATAATTAACATCACATGTTGACTTGCTAAATTTCTTCTCAATATTATTATTGTGATTTTCATTATGTTCGATGATTTCACAGAGTTCGAGACTGCATAATCACTCCAGTCTTCGAGGAGGAAAGACGTGTGAAGAACTAGTGTAAGCAGAGAGAGAGACAGTACACCACATCATTCATTGCATGTAAGTATGATACAATTCTTTATTTTTCTAATCATGATTTTTCAGAAGTTACTTCTTTCCTGATACTACTACTACTACAATGCACTTAGGAATCACTAATATCTCGATTACAACAGAGTGCATATTGTACAATATCCAGCTTGTTTTCCCACAGCATCTTCTTTTTCATCATTTGTTGTTTCTTTTCCATTATAGCTCATCTTTTTATATATACAAAATGGAACATGTATCACTTTTTCATAAGGATTTTCAATAATATATTTGCAATATACACATTGCAGATATGATTTCTCATGTAAAAAGTATCCATTTATTGCAAAATAGTCTGCTCTATTAATAAATACCGAGTGCTTGAATGGTTCTGGACGATGGAAAGTTAAAACTCGTTCTTCATATTGCCGTAGAATATTATTATCGAAATTCTCCTCTTTACATGAAATATTATCAGCTTGTTTGCGCCATCCACAATTTGGACTACATCGTTCATGTTCCTTACTAGGATCGTCTGTTGGCAACCAATTTTCTAAATATACTGAACAAAACACACATTGAACAACGTCAGGTGCTCGCACAAATTTAAAACCCTGTTTAGCCATATTTTGAGGTGACAACAGACTCGATTCTAATTTCCATCGATTATCAAATGTTAATAACCTCAATCGTTCGTGCATGAAAATCTGATCCTGTGAGAGCATTTTTACTTGCAGCTTGTTAAATCACAACTGATTTTTAGATTAATGTTTACTTGTTTTTATATCTAATTCTGTGCCATAGTAATATATTCTTTGTTTGTTTTCAGTAACCCGCTAGTAGCAGAGATGGAGCATAGCAGAGAACACAGAGTTGGAGGGGTGAGTTCGCGAGCAATTCGCCATCGCATTTCCTTCGAAAACGTAGCACCTGACATTGAAAATGTGCTTCAAAACTCGAAAACTCGTGTTTTCGAGATAATAAGAGAACATGCTGCACGTTTCGAAGGAAATGTCAAATGGTTTTTAGTATTAAATGTATTATTGTATAAGATGGTAGTTTTAGAATCAGAGGAATCCGAAGCTGTTTCATCCATTGTGAATCTTCATAGCTACTCGGCCATAGGCATGAATGTCTTGGAGAGTTATGACGAATTGAATGAACAATTTATGTTAGCAGTTAGGAAAATTTTAAGTTCATTCGATAACTTTGTTCGATTTGGGAGTGGGTGGGTGTTGAAGAAGATTGACTCGCTTGATGTAAATGTGATTAGATATAATCCAATGTACACAAGCAGTTATATTCAAACACCCCAGTTCATCAACATAAGAAATGTGTTATCAATATCAAAAATTTTTCTGATAAAAAGTGTTTTCTGTGGAGTGTTCTAGCCTATTTTCACCAGAAACCAAATAAATCGAAATTAACGGTGAAATATTTGAGCAAATTTGCTCACAGGCTGAACACTCGCGGAGTTAATTTCCCAACCACCGATCGCGACATAAAGAAATTTGAAATTCTCAATACAGACATCGCAATTCATGTTATCGCGTATGATAACAAAAAGTTTTTCCCCTATCGAACAAGCATATTCCGTACGCGTAAATACCAAATTAATCTTTTAATGTTGAAAGGCGATGCAGGAAAAACTCATTTTTGTTTAATAACACCGCGAACGGGAAAAACGGATTGTCGCGTCTTCTTTTTCACCTTTCGAAAGCTAAAGCACAAGTAGATGTTTGTAATTTCTGTTTTCACAGATTTACAACAAACAAATCTAAAAATTGTGATGGGAAAGCAAATTTGATGAGACATCTAGAGCTTTGTTCAAAGTTCCAGTCTCAGAGAACTTCATACCCAAAACGTGGTGAGACAATCAAATTTAGAAAACTCGGTTCGACTTTGAAGAAAAAGTATACAATCTACGCGGATTTGGAAACATTGTTGTGAATATGGATGATAATGAATCTGAGGATGTACCTATTACCAGAAGTTACACAAGAAAACGGCGCGTCATATTCCGTGCGGGTATTGTTTCGTTGTAATTGATGTGAATGGGGATATCGCGTACGGGCCAGTACTCTATAGATCGAGTAATATCAATGAAAAGATCATGGAGAAATTTCTCAAGGAAATAATCGAAGTGGGCGATTTATTGAGTGCAGATATAAAATGTGAAATTCCGATGGAGCATTTAAGTGAACGTCAGCAACGCGAATTTCAAAACGCTGATAAGTGCGGCCTTTGCGATGAAGTTTTTACCGAAACAGACACAAAGGTACGCCATCATGCACATGAAAATGGAAAGTTTTGTGTGCTGCTCATGTCTCGTGTAATTTAAATACTCGAACTGACGATACGATTAGCTGTTACTTCCATAATTTTAGTGGATTTGACAGTCATTTTATTCTAAAAGCTCTCGCAAAATGTGATGTAACCAACCCCATTTGAGTAATCTCAAATAAGACTGCCTAACAAGTAGGAAGCAATGCTGGTCATGAGGGCCAGTGAATATTTTGGCAATCCTGGTTGAAATAAAATTTAAGCCAAGTCCGATTGAATCTTATATTTTCAACATTAAAAATCAATTTCATTTCTGAAGTTACAAAATATTCAGTTTACAAGTTTTGATTATTAAATCTATGTTAGTAACCCGGTAGGCCTACAACTGAAGCTTCAGTGTGATGTGGAATCGTAGATAAGCGACGATTAACGAAGTTTGAAACTCATAAAATTCGATGGACTTGGTTGAATTAGAAGCCGAATTGTAAAACAAGTGTTCTGCTTACCCCACTTCGAATTGTAAATTGAAATTTAATTTTCATACTGTACTGGAATTCCAAAATATTTGGTTGAATTTGCTTGAGTTTATGGAAAATGTGTAGTCTCCTTCATCCTGTATTTATCCTGGTATTATATTTGTCCGGTCATTCAAAATTAATGGTAAAATAAAAAAAAAACCCAACTGGGGTTATTCAAATATAAAATTCAATCAGGCATTGTAGATTTACATTTTATGCTACTTTAGCATAATTTAAAGAAAAATTTGTAGTAAAAATTTAGATATTCATAATTCAAATCACATGCTACATTTTGAGATGCCACAGCTAGGCCTTATAGAACAAGAAGACGAAGGAAATCGCTGGCTGGTCAACCGACAAGGCTTCGTCCAGTTGTACCAATCCAACAAATCAAAATTATTAACTAGAAATTTAATAAATGGATATTCAAAGTTATGTCCAAATAAGGAGAAAATAAAATAAATAAAATAAATTAAGTAATTAATAAATTTTTGGTACAAACCTCCACAACTGGGGGTATTTAATTTAGGAACCAATTGTACCAGAAATTTATTCAAGATAGAAGTTAAATAAATAGAAAAGGAGAGTAATTGGTCGGCCGCCCAAAGAAAATGAAAAGTAGAGGGAAGAGAAAGAGAAAGAAGAGAGATCATTGTCAATTGATCAGGTCGACAAGGCTCAAAGAAGAAAATAAAATCTACAAGCATTGGACAAAACTTCAAAAATCCAAATTACCAAAGAGAAAAGCAAGAGTTAGCATGAGTTACCGAGAGAAAACTGAGCAATGAGTTTAGTGAGCAAATAACACATTATCAAAATAACATATACAACTAAATTGATACACTGTAACTTACTTAGTTACAAAGCAATAATAATTACAATTCTTAAATATACAGTACATTCTTCATCATACCATGTTACAAGAAATCAAGTGACACAATAATTGTGCAGAATCACAAGTTTCCAAAGAACACAACAAAATTTTACACAAATAGAATAGTTACAAGAGTAACTACCACAAACATATGAGTGCGTCCACCACATATGTGTATTACAATAAAAATCTCATTATGAGAAAAGTCTACTTAAGGATTATTTCCCATTTTAAGTTGACTCACATGTGCTCGTCGCACAAATGTTTGTCCATCGGTTGAAAATAATTTCACACTGACTGGACTAATCCATTCTTTTATCAAATAAGGTCCAGAATACCTGGGAAGTAATTTGGCAGTAATCTGATTACATGCTTTACTAACAGGATTTGATTTTAGGAAAACAATATCACCTATCTTATATGGAATTGGATTTCTATACATATCATACCTCTTTTTACTGGAATTATGAGACTTCAATAAGTTATGATAAGCATCTTTCCATATTTTGTTAGTATCTTTAACAAACTTCGTTGGTAGTATATCATCAATTTTCCAAATATTGTTTATAGGATTATTAACCTTATGACGAAACATCAGTTCATGAGGAGAAAACTTGCTACTCTCATGGAAAGCACTATTGAATGCTAAGGGAAGCCACTGTAGAGTTAAATCCCATTTATTCTGTTTGTCATGATTAAAGCTAATAAGACAAGATTTTAAATTACGATGTATTCTTTCTACTTGGTTAGGTTTAGGATTATATTCTGTTTGAGTTATATGCAAAATTCCCTTTTGGAAACAAAAGTTTTTAAAGAAATTTGATTTAAATTGAGGACCGTTATCAGAAACTACATATTTAGGGACACCAAAGTTTACAAATATTTTCTGAAGCTCCTTACATAAAGACTCAGAGGTTGCTTTTCGTAATGGAAGTAGCCATGAATACTTAGTGAAAGCATCCATACAGGAGAATATCATGGTGTTACCACTTGTTGTCCTTGGTAATGGCCCTACAAAGTCTAAGAACATTTTTTCCATTGGTTGTGAAGCAATAGATGAACAAAGATAACCATAATTAGTTTTTTGTGCTGGCTTACTCAATGAACATAACTTGCAGGACTTGATGAAAGCAACTAGATCTTAGAAATACCCTTCCAAATAAATTTTGTTTTATTTTGTTTAGTGTTTTCAGAAAACCAGAGTGACCGCCATAAGTAGTTTCATGATAATATTTGAAAATCATGGGCTTCAAAATACTAGGAAGAACAATCTTGGGTTCCTGATTATTTCTGCTATTATAAAGAAGTACCCCTTTAGAAATAGAATATGGAAAAATATCTTCTCCAGATTCCTTCTTATTCATTATCTCTATTATGAACGGATCCTTTTTTTGATAATCAGAAATCTCAGTAAAACATAGTGGAAAGTCAGATAGAGCAACGTTACACAAAGCAGGAGAATCAAGACTTTCAAATTCATTAGGAGAAACATTATCAGTAGATTCCTTATCAGGATTTTCATCAAACATCCTACTTAGATAATCAGCAATCACATTATCAGTACCCTTGATATGTTTGACATCGAACTGGAAAGAACTTATTCTAAGAATCCACCGGCCTATCCTTCCTAATGGCTTGGGATTCTTAAGTACCCATTGCAGAGCACTATTGTCAGTATGTAAAGTAAATTTCGTATGCTCTAAGAAATATCTGAACTTTTCAATACCAATAACACAGCAAGTGCCTCTTTTTCATACGCCGAATATTTCCTTTCTAAAGTGGATAATGTTCTGGATGCAAATGCTATTGGGGCAAGAGTACCGTCATAATCCTGACTCAAGACACAGCCAATACCTACACTAGATGCATCTGTTTCCAGAACAAATCTACGATTAAAATCGGCAATTTTTAAAACAGGAGGCTGGGTAATTATCATTTTCAATTTGTCAAATGCTTGCTGGCATTCAGTACTCCAAATGAATTTTACATCTTTCTTTCGAAGTGCATTTAATGGGGCTGCAATGGTTGCCAGGTCGGGAATGAATTTATGGTAAAAATTTAACAAACCAATGAATCTCTGAATGTCTTTCACCCTTTTCGGTACAGGACTGTTTACAATGGCCTTAGTTCTATCAGGGTCGATGCTAATAGAGTTGTGAGAGACAATGTGTCCAAGAAAAGATATTTTTGGAACACAAAATGAGACTTTGGTAGGATTAACAGTTAGACCTGCACTACGAAGACGGTTGAATACCTCTCTCAGTACTTCTAAGTGGGATTCAAGAGTTTCAGTGTATACAATTAAATCATCAAGATAGAAATAAACGTTTTTAAATCTAAGGTCACCAAATATTTTCTCCATTAGGCTGGAAAGTACTTGAGCTCCAGAAGAAATTCCATTTGGAATTCTTTTATATTGGTAAAGTGCAAAAGGAGTAATGAAAGCAGTTAACTTTTTAGAACGTTCGGTAAGAGCAATCTGTCCATAAGCATTATTCAAATCAAGAGTAGAGAAGTACTTGGCTTTCGAAAAATGATGAAAGGATGTATTTAGATTTCCAATTGGTGCAGAAATTAATTCAATATTTTGATTTAGACGCCTATAATCTACTACCAGTCTGAAATCTTTCTCTTCAGTGGGATTTTCAGTTTTTGGTACAAGAAAACAAGGGCTGCTATACTGAGAGTCAGAGTTTTCAATAACTCCATCATCCAATAATTTCTGAATTTTACTTCTCATAACCTGAGTTTTGAAAGGAGTAAGAGGGAAAGGTTGACATCTAACAATTTTATTTGAAGTCAGTTTGATATCATACTGTACTAAATCAGTACTCCCTACTCTACTGGTCAATACATCAGGAAAGTCAGCAATGATTTTGTTCACCCTTTTCAATTCAAAATCAGAAAGATGAGAAACATCTCCAGGAATAATTTTTTGAATAACATTACTAACTGAGAAATTTCTTTTATTAGCATTGTTGTTTGCATCACGAATTAAAGGAAATGTAGTACTAGGGTTGAAGCAAAAGAAGTATCGATTATTAGGTAAATCAATAATCATATCTGACATTTTATAAAATTAGCACCAAGTATTATCTTGACTGGCAAATCACTACTCAAAAGGAATTCAAACTTCCAAGTCATATGTTGCAATCTGATTTTCATAATACAAGCCTTTTTTATAGTCATATCAGAAGAATTAGCAGCAGAACAAATCAGGTTTTTATTGAATACATTGAAATCCACCTCATTACTTTTAGTCAACTCATGAAATAAGTTGTATGAAAGAAAGGAGTAAGAGGAACCAGTATCAATCAAAGCAGACTGAGTTATTTTGCTATTTCCAAAGCTAACAGGAATAAAAGGCAGATTATTATTAGAATTGATAACGCCACAAAGTCCTTTTTTAATCTTTCCTAATTGGTTTTTGTGAGTATAATTCTTTTTTATTTTTAGACTTGCATTAGAAATCAGGTGTTGTCTTTTGGAAAACCGCGCCGCTCGTTTTTTGAATAACAATTACGAGAGATGTGACCTTTCTGATTGCATGTGTAGCATACACTATCATTCCTACGGTTGAAATTATTTTTATTGGGATTTTTATTATTAGAATTGCCAAAAGCATGATTTTGAACAGAAGTATTATTGTACAAATGCATTCTTTCATTATCAATGAAGGCAATATTTTGAGAATGAACTGCAAGCATATTTAGGTCATTGAATGATTCAGGTTTTTCATGAATACTAACCTACTTCTCTCTTGAGGATTAAGACCAGATATGATTGTACTTACAATTTCAGCTTCACTCTCATCCAATAATAATAATTTCGCTGCTTCTTTGATACTTGTCACGTATGATGATAGGGCTTCACAAGGTCCTTGCAATCTATCAAATTTATCTCTCTTAATTGTTGAGAGAAGACGCTGAGGGATAAAATATTTCAACAAGTCAAGGTGAAATTGTTGAAGCTAGCATTAGAATTCAAAGAGTACAATATTTTATCACCTAGAGGTCCAGTTGTATAAGGAACAAGAATTTGCAATAGGCTTGTGTCAGACATAACTGATAAATCATGAATTTTTATAGCAGCTTCCAAGAATTTCAATAAGCTATCAATATTTAATCCATCACAAGGCTGAAGATTTTTCAAGAAGCTTTCTACAGGATTTCTCAATTTATTGTAGAAACTTGAATCAATTTCCAAAGTTGGTCTAGGGATCAAATTATTAACTTGATAACCATGATTGAGTTTTGATGGACCAATATTTTCAAATTCAGTTGTAGACTCACCACTTGTACCAGGTTCACACAATGTAACAGCACAAGTATCCTTTGAACTAGTTCCTAAATTTTTATTAATTACAACTTTAGATTGACTAGGAAAAGGTTCCAGTAAAGCAGCTGGATTCGGTGATGGTGGTCTAGATGGAGCAATCAAGCTTTGTAGTTCAATAATTCTATTATAACAATCAATAAAATGTTTTGCAAAATTCGAAAGCTCATCCAAATTTTCAGTTAAGACAAAAGTTTCTTCACTCTCAGTTTGTAAAAATACAATAATTTGTTTCATCCTATTTAAATAATGCATAAATATTGACTCAATTTTTACTACATTAGCTCTGATTACAGTTCTGTAATATCCAGTTTGCACACCATTTTGTACAGTGTCAATAAGTTCCATTACTTTTGGAAGTTTTTCTCTAAGACAATTGACTGACTCATTATAACTTGACAAATTATGAATAATTTGATTGGTACTATTACCTGCTAATGAACGATAGCTAGATCTAAGATTACTCACATTGCATGACTCAAGACTTGACAAGTCTTCTCCCAAGGTCATGAGTTCAAAAACAAGGTTAGGTTTCACAAGATAATCAGGAATAATTTTCTGAGTTAAAAATTTACTCAGATCAATTTCATCAGAAATAGTCTGATTTAGTTTTTCCATGATTACAAAATCGATGGTTATAGCAAGTGAAACAATTCAATACGGTACAAAATACAAATCATGAAAATAATTGCTCAGTACTAAGCTCTCTCTCAGTAACCATACTAAATAAATTATGCTTCAATTTCAACCAAGATTTCCATATAAATTAAAAAGGCAGAACCACATTAGAACCACGCTCCGCTACCAATTGTAACCAACCCTATTTGAGTAATCTCAAATAAGACTGCCTAACAAGTAGGAAGCAATGCTGGTCATGAGGGCCAGTGAATATTTTGGCAATCCTGGTTGAAATAAAATTTAAGCCAAGTCCGATTGAATCTTATATTTTCAACATTAAAAATCAATTTCATTTCTGAAGTTACAAAATATTCAGTTTACAAGTTTTGATTATTAAATCTATGTTAGTAACCCGGTAGGCCTACAACTGAAGCTTCAGTGTGATGTGGAATCGTAGATAAGCGACGATTAACGAAGTTTGAAACTCATAAAATTCGATGGACTTGGTTGAATTAGAAGCCGAATTGTAAAACAAGTGTTCTGCTTACCCCACTTCGAATTGTAAATTGAAATTTAACTTTCATACTGTACTGGAATTCCAAAATATTTGGTTGAATTTGCTTGAGTTTATGGAAAATGTGTAGTCTCCTTCATCCTGTATTTATCCTGGTATTATATTTGTCCGGTCATTCAAAATTAATGGTAAAATAAAAAAAAAACCAACTGGGGTTATTCAAATATAAAATTCAATCAGGCATTGTAGATTTACATTTTATGCTACTTTAGCATAATTTAAGAAAAATTTTGTAGTAAAAAATTTAGATATTTCATAATTCAAATCACATGCTACATTTTGAGATGCACAGCTAGGCCTTATAGAACAAGAAGACGAAGGAAATCGCTGGCTGGTCACCGACAAGGCTTCGTCCAGTTGTACCAATCCAACAAATCAAAATTATTAACTAGAAATTTAATAAATGGATATTCAAAGTTATGTCCAAATAAGGAGAAAATAAAATAAATAAAATAAATTAAGTAATTAATAATTTTTGGTACAGTGAAAAAAAAATTTCCTGTATCGCCAATACATCAGAAAGATTTTTGACATTGACAGTGGGAAAAATCAAGTTTTTAGATTCATTAAATTATGAATGAATCTTTAGAAGTATTAGTGCGCAACTTGGTAGATAGTACAGATATGGAATCGAAGTTCAAACGACTGTTTTCAGTATTTAATGACCCCGATCTCGAACAAAGGCAAATATTGTTGAAAAAAGGAGTAATCCCTATTCGTACATATCTTGTCCTGAAAAATTCGCTGAGACTTCTCTCCCTCCGATAGAATGTTTTATAATGATCTTAACAATACACCCCTCTCCCCCAAAGTATGAGCACGCACAAAGAGTGTTCTCAACATTCAAGTTGAAATCTCTCGGCGAGTATCATGATTTCTATCTGTGCCTAGACGTCATGCTATTAGTTGAGGTTTTCGAAGAAATGAGGTCAACGCTTTTTAGGTCATATGGCCTCGATGTGACTCATTTTCTTTCGCTTGCTCATTACACTTGGAATTTATGTTAAAGTTCACCTGGGTTGAACTCAATTGATTAGCGATCCTGATATACATCTATTGTTTGAATCAGGAATGCGCGGTGGTGTTTCGTTTATTGGCAAGCGTTATTGCGAAGCCAATAACAAACACATCCCTGACACATACGATCCCACAAAACCAAGTAACTATTTGCTTTATATAGATTAATTCTTTGTATGCGCACTCTATGAATCAATTCTTACCTTATGGAAATTTCAAGTTCCTCTCAGAGGAAGAAATCCATGCTCTTGACTTTACAAATTGGAGAGTGAATCAGAAACTGGTTATGTAATTGAATGTGATCTCAAGTACCCACAGGAGTTACATGATATGCATGCCAATTCCCCCTCGCCCCCCTTCATCAAATTCCTCCTAGTGAATTGTTCTCCGAGTACCAAACCAATGAGAATGGTCAAACTCTGACTAAAAAACTCATGAACACGCTTTTTGATCGAGAGAGGTACATTGTTCATTACATGAATTTGAAACTGTACCTTCAACTCGGATTGCAATTAACAAAGGTACATCGAGTCATTAGCTTTTCCCAATCGCCTTGGTTGAAGAACTACATTGAGTTCAATACCTGTAATAGGCAAGCCGCGAAAAATAAATTTGAAGTGTCCTTCTTTAAACAGATGAGTAACTTATGCTTCGGAAAATCGATTCAGGGAAATCGGCATCAATGTAATGTTCAAATTATCACAGACGCCAAGCGTCTAGATAAGTACATTTCAAATCCCCTATGTAAACGCTGGCAGATAATAAGCTCGGATGTGATTGCGGTTTTCTCGCGAAAGTTGGAACTAAAAATGAATAAGCCAATCTATTCAGGTTTCTGCATTCTGGATTTGAGTAAACTGCACATGTATGATTTTTTCTATTGTAAATTGCAAAAAATCATACCATGGCAACGCATCCAGCTCTG
>NW_024093869.1:0-11781 GCF_014356525.2 Nilaparvata lugens | reverse complement strand
AACTCGAGCCAATAGTCCTAGTAGTTATTGTTGGTGAAGCTGGTAGTCTCTGGTACTGTGCCGTTCTTACACTCTCACCCCAACGAAACAGTAATAATAAAGAGCAGTCGACAGTAATCGGCTTGAAATTTGGAACATGGACGACCTATATCATGGGATGCCATGTGCTATCTTTTCTCTATGATATTAGTTTATGATCTCTGGTTGAAGTCTCCACTACTAATATACTTTTCATTCTACTTATACTTTACTGTTCATTTTCTTATACTTTACTTTTGTACTTCTAAAGGTATTTCAATTTGTGCTGAAAGCAGCGCTGTGTGGCTGCTATGTGAACTTGGGCGTATTCAGGTTATACAGCGATGAAGCAACAGCTTGGACAATTGGACAACGCGCTGAAAATGTTTGTCAAACTACTTGTAAGTGGACAATGAATCTGAAGTTTCCCTTTTCCCTACTGCCCTGAGTGCAGTCATCATAACTTTTAAGGCCATTTGTAAAGTGTCTCTTTCATCAATAAATTCAATCATTTGTTATTGTTACATTGTCTTACAATTTCTTGGCGTCTACCTTGCTACCAGGTATTTAGTATTTTCACTCTTGTAAGTTTTATGGTGAGTTCGGGTAAAGGTATTGATGAACAACATCAGCCATCTTTTAAATTATATTTATTATTATTTAACATACATTACATTCAACTTAGTATACAGTCCACTGAATTCTCTCATACCAAACAAATCAACTTCAAGCAAATGATTGGGCACATCGCAAAGCCGCTTGCCAGATCATTCTCCATCCACCAAAATGCCGTTATTCTTTCATGTGACGAGGGAAATTTTCATATTCGATGATTGAATTGTTTCATGCAAGAAGTGTATCAGACCATCTAATAGTTGCAATCTTATGTTTAAACACTATTTTGATAATAATGTTCTTCTAAATTTCATATGAATATGCAATTATGGCATATAAATTATCTACTGAAATTATTCCTCCAGTACTTTTTGGTCACTTGAGCTATTCAAAATTTAAAGTTTACACATAGAAATCACACAGAATGTTGATAATTGGATAAAAAATGGTCTAATGCCCCTTTTGCATGGAGCAATTCAACTACATAGCATCTTCAAGCTATTGTCAAATCCAATGGAAAAATAAAAGAAAGATTTAGAAAAAAAGATTTACTGGAAAAAATTACAAATAAAAAAATTAAAATGAAAAATTACTAAAAAATAAAAAAAATAGAATGAAATAAAAAAAGATGAAAAAGATTTTTACTAGAAAAAACTACAAATGAAAAAAATAAATAAAAAAAGATTCACTAGAAAAAATTACTAATAAAAAATAAAATGAAAAATTACTAAAAAATTAAAATAAAAAAAATACTAAAGAATGAAAATGATGAGAAAAATACTAAATGAATGTAAAAATTGTGTTTTTAATATGGAAAAGATAATGAAAAAAAAATGAGTTACATGCATATTCTATGCTTAACCTATAGATTACTCAATTCATGTTACAACTGTTCAATGCTCTGTTGATTGTTAATTTTGTAAGGACAGAGTTATTGTCTAATGATTTTCCTTCTTATGTAAAAGATGCTTTTTATTAACTTATTATTGTATAAGAGAATTGCTTGATCCAAGAAGGGTATCATTCCATACTCAATTAGATGCAATCTCATATTTAAAAACTATTCTTATATGAATATTCTTCCAAATTTCATGAAAATATGCAGTTATGGCATTTAAATTATCTACTGAAATTACTCCTTCATTACTTTGGTAACTTGAGATTTTCAAAATTTAAGATATACTCATAAAAATCATAGAAATGTTGATAATTAAAATTAAAATGGTCTTATACCATCTTGCATAGAGCAATTCTCAACTATCAGCATCTTGAACCTATCATTGTAGAAAATGAAAAGTAATTGTTGGCTATTACTTGCATCTTTTATGCTTCATTTCTATATTAATTCATAGTTATTACATCTCCAATGTTTCCTCGATTAAAAGTCAATAAAAATGTGGAAGAAACCTGTTCAAAATATATTTTGTAGATGTGTATAGCATGGCGTGCTCAAGCTATTATGATCAGATCAGATCAAATCAGATTTTCAAATATTTTATGTGCGACTTGCACTTGGTCTTCCTATTGAAAGGGTGACCACTCATGGTCAGTCAAATTTACTCCAATTTATATTCTTGAAATTCACTCCACAGTTGTTCAGAATATTCCTGAAACTAAAGTTCATCCATCTCTCATCATTATCTTTCTCATGCATCATATTATATTATATTCTATCCATGCACAAGCCTAAGTCTCATTAGAGCAACAATTTCATCAACGATAGACGATAAAAATAATTATTGACTGAGCGAAGTGAGGTCTAAGATTCAAGTCGACGGTTGGCATTTCTCTTAATGTTTAAATGTTATATGTTGCGCATTTACGGCGAAACGCGGTAATAGTTTTTCATGAAATTTGACAGGTATGTTCCTTTTTTAATTGCGCGTCGACGTATATACATCGTTTTTAGAGATTTTGCATTTCAAGGATAATATAAAAGGAAAAAGGAGCCTCCTTCATACGCCAATATTAGAGTAAAAATCAGACTATAGAATTATTTATCATAAATCAGCTGACAAGTGATTATACAGATTTGTGGAGAAGCCAGTCTATTGCTGTATCTCCATAAGTTCTATAGTTTCAATCAGGTACTTGTGGATGAGAATACTGCGTGAGGTCTACTGTTCACAGAATAGAATAGAATAGAATAAGTTTTAATGTAACCGCTTCTGAGGTCTTCAGAAGCATTACCTCCGTCACAATGTACAGCAAATATCACACATACAATACAATAATAATACAATACAATAATTGGAAATATACTATTCTAAAAGAACTACAATATCATGATATATTAATATCATGTCCAAACAAAGAAAGATATTAAAATATATATATATATATATATTCAAATATAAGATATTCTGGTCTTGAAATATAACTACTAGTAAAAAACAGAACTACTAGTAAAAATCTTTTGAGATTTTGTGCTATTGATACAAGATACAATAATTCTATTTCAGACGGTTTGTCTTGTAGAAAAGCTACTTGACATAAATCAACCTTACATCAATGATCAAACTAAATTTGAATGATGGGTGTGGTACAGAGGCGAACAAGACCTAACTCTGGCTAGTAAAGGATATCGTTATCTCATTCAAACACAAGCAGATCCTGACACCCATATGGATGTATGGAATACAGCTGTGGGGCTGTGCCAGCAAGAGCAATGTGAATGTTACTCAACGGTTCCAGAACAAAGTTTTGAGGAACATCGTTGATACTACAAGCTTCATCCGAAACGATGTGATTCACATAGATCTGGAGGTGGAGTTTGTCTTATCAGAAATTGGGCGCTTCGCACGCAAGCATGCAGACAGGATACAACGGCATGAAAATGAAGAGGTCGTTCTCCTACTTGACAACACACTTATGCTGCGCAAATTGAAGCGGACAAAAACTTTCAAGTTGTGTAGTGTTGTGGAGTGAAAGTGTCAAAAGCAGAGCAGTGTAAAGTGTGAATGTGTTTATACATAACTGTATTGCATCCTTTTTACTATGCTGTATTTGGCTACATTGCCAGCATATTATGTTTCCTGGCAGTCTTTGAACTTTTTTGACATGTGAAACAAAAAGTAAGCGATAGGCTATGCCCAAAATTTCAGAACAGGCAGAAAATCTTCATGGATTCAGTCAGCTAGTTCCGAATCAACTCAATTTGTACTAATCAAATTGTAGCAAGCAATGGCGAAATAGCATGATCACTGATGATATGATAACTGACAATGGAACTACCCATTGTAAATGAACAAACCCAAAGTTCAACTTTTCCACTCTTCCATTTTGTTTACTATCTAATTCGTGAATAAAAGTTGACTATAAAAAAAATATTAAAACTTCAAGGGACATTATTTTATCAGACATTACAAAACTCTAGTGAGTGTAGTTAGTTCAGCTTTCGCAAGTAAATTTTTAAAATTAATAGTCAATTAATCCTCTTTCTTGTTTTCAAATATTTTTTTCATACTCTATTATTATTCCTCGTATTTATTTTTGTTTCATATTCTATTTTAATTTGTATTCGTTTCTATTTTTTATTATGTTTTAATTTCTTATTTTGTTCTCATCTATTTATTTCTGATGTCCAGGTGGAGACAATATAGTGGGTTTGGGTCCGCCAAACTTATGGTTTATGACATAATGATGTATTATTGGTATTCCAGCTCAGTCTGTCTGCCCAATGCTACTCCTGGAAGCAGGTGCCAACATGATTATCTGTTGCTGATTGATTGATTGATTCAATGTTATATTATTATGCCGTACCTACATATTGGCCCAACGTGGGCCAGCGTCGGCCAATGTGTGGATGGCTGGTTTGCCAGCGCTGGCCTTCGTTGGCTATCGCTCCGATTTTTTACGAGCGCAGGCCAGCCCAACCAAGGCCAGTGCTGACAAACCACTCATCCACACTTCTCTACTAATGCGTTCTGTTTCCTGCTTTGTCGTCTCATTTGCTGTTTTTTCTGAGTGATTGACTTGCTATAGGCCTAATTGCTAATATTAATCAGTTTTGTGATATTTTGTTATTGATTTTTATCGTATTCATTCCAGTTGATATTTTCAATTTCTATCATGGATATGTCGCTGGCTACCGCTGGCCTTGATTGGGCACGCAGTGTGGACGCAGCCATGGACCAACGCAGCCAAGCTTACCAGGCTGGGCCAGCGACTCGACCAATATGTGGAAGCAGGACTGAAATTTTTAAACAGGTATGATGATTATGATTTTTGAAGGGACGGATTCAAGGATCCAAAGGTTCAAATAACCCCACACGTCAACCGATGCTTATTGTCTTCCCAAGTAGTATGTTAGTTAGGCAAACCAATACCTGTGTCCTTTACAAGAACCAGGAGTTTTCCCCTATGCTAACATCCCATTCATCACCTGGTTGCTTGTCGCAATCCAGTGTGATATGCTTGGCAGTCTCTTCAGACTGATTAGTCCTCGCGACCTACGTGAGTTCCACTCCTGGCCTTCGTTGAAGGTCCTTCCACTGAGGAAGGGGTGGCTAAGCTGCCTCTAGAGCGCCCGGCCACCCTTGACGCAGCCTCTTGGTCTACATTTGTGCCTGGAGTTTCACCCATCTCTGGTCTCTTGGGTTTTTCTTTTTGTCCCTCCGAAACTGCCCTAATGGGGCAGATCCATGAAGGCATGGGGTTTGAAGGCAAGGCAACTTCTGGAGTTGCCTTGGGGTCCCTTTTAGTCGCCACCTATGTCAAGCAGGGATACTGTGGGTGAATTCTGGTTTTCAACACATTCATGAGTACGATGTTCGACTCAAAGCTCCCCCAACCAACAAGGGGGTTCAAAGAGGTAAGCTACCCTTTTTCACTTTGTTTTTTTTATTATTCTTCCCCAATCTTTTTTTGATTTTTCAATTGTATGACTAACTTGAACAATGTATGACGACATGTGTGTACACACATGTTCATCATGCATGTCCTATCGTTAGTGGCCACCCTTTATTAGAGTCGAGCGGAATCCGCATGCGCGCTAGCTATGCAGGATTTAGTCGGGAGCATTCAAATCAACGCCGGACCGAGCCGAGGATTTGTGCAGTCTGCTTGACGCCCAACTCGAGCGTTTTCGGCCAAGCGGATTCTGCCTTCTTTCAGTTTAGTTCGATCTTCGCACATAGTGAGTTGCGCAATATTTGTATTACTCAGCGAATCGGCAATCGGCTTCAGTGCGAACGCAGGCAGATTCCGCTCGGCCGAGCCGCCCGGCTCGGCTCGGCCCGGCCCGGCCCAGCTTTGGTGTGAAATCCGCCTTATGCTATTTTTTCTCTATGTTGAAGCTCACATCGAGCTGTAATACCAAAAGGATGATTATTCTCCAACGTAATTGCCGTGAAGGTTGAGGCATTTGTCATACCAGTGGATCAGCCTGTCAAACCCCTTTTCATGAAATGCTGCCGCAAAATGAGTTTAAGTAGGCTGTGACATTGTTTTGGAGCTCCTCGTTAGTTTGGAAGCTCTGCTCTCAAAGTTATGTCTCGAATTTGGGTAAAAGGTATAAGTTACTAGTGGCTAAGTCAGGTTTGTATGGTGGGTTATCGATGGTGTGCTATATTTTTTTTACTAGAAGACTGTTCGTCTGACAATCGTATCGGACAAGTGAAAAGTTACGTTAGGCTCGATGCACATTTGCGACGCTAGCCAGTTGCGTTTTTACAAGTAGTGGAGCGAATTTCTGTTGGCAGCCAATTGCAATTCAGTTCACACTTGTTCGTATCGACAGCGTCTCACTGACGAGGGACATCAATTTGTACTCAGCAATCTTCGAGGCTTGGGCAACTTGGCAATTAATCGTGATAGGAAAGTTCTGATTTCAAATTTTCAAAGTTTTTTGTAATACCAGATGTCAGCAATTATTATAAAAATCACAATTATTCATCGGCGGTAATAAATAAATAACTCGGTTGATAACTAATAGAGATAATACAAAGATGAGGAAATAGTACAGCTTTTTCAAAAAGACCTTTTATTTCTTTTTAAAATACAATAAATCTCTAATATTATAAAACCATTAAAATCAATTGAAAGCCCTATAAATTCCAGGACTTACTCCCATCTCCAGGTGAAGATTGAAAATAAATGAACATCATTGTCGAGTTATTTAAAAAACAAATATATGAACATTGATTCAATATTTTTCTTGAATTAGTCAATACTGATGTTTATTTATTTCGTATTTGTACCTGAAGACAGGATAGAAAAAAGTCCCGAAATGTATAGTGCTTTAAATTTTTAATTGTTCTATAATCATTCAAAGAACGTTATTGTTTGTTTGAAAAATCGTACTATTTCAATTCTTTCATTAATTTACAGTATATATACAGTACATCAATTATTAAAAATAATATAAAAACTTGTAGTAGGCCTACTCTTTATTAAAAACTTGAAAATATTCTAACGACTAGTCATTTTCAAGTTGAAACTTTTTAAAGGGTACTACAAGTTTTTATATTGTTTTTATTAAAGCCCATATAAGTGAAGTGATTTCAGTACATTAATAGCATATAGAATAAGTATACAGCATATAGAATAAGTATTGTATTTGCCTCCAGAATATAACATGAGATGAAAGAACACCAATAATTCCAAGAACCGGCAGAACAATCATAAGAATTACTTTGAATACTGTCTTGCATAACATCTCATTTTCGTTGGTTTGATGTCGAATATCGCTACTTCAAAGAATTTGATTCAGAGCAAGATGTTATTGATCAAGTACTGTAATAATAGTACATTTATTAATGGACTATTACTTTTACCTCAATGCAATAACAATGTAGGCCTATGTTATAAGCTAAATAAAAAAAAAATCAATTTAGTCTGTCATTATCTTCAGTAATTAATGATCGCAATATGAACAACTCTCTTTCATGAGTTGAACAATCATTTTCCAGTTTCTCAATGATAGGGGAGTGATAATTATTTTTATAGCTTTTATAGGTCTTCTAAGGAACGATTATCTACAGCTGGTACCAATCGACTAGGGTATACTAACTTCAACTCCAAACCACAGTTTTAATACCAGTACACAATTGATCACAGGGTGACGTGTTTATTATACAGCTGTAGCTGGTAACTTTAAATGCTAAATTATAAGTGGCCACTCGGCCTAGAATTTCAAAAACATAGGTCTGTTAAATGAATTAACTATTTATTAAGTTTGTAGTGTTAATGTTTTTGACAACGTTCTAAGTCTATTGAATTAATTATTATTAGTCCCCCTATTAAAATTTCTGGTCAGAAACCATATCCCCAATACTCACACAACATATTCCCAAAGTTTCATGCCGTTGTGTCAAGTAGTTTTCGAGTCTATAGGGAACAAACAAACTAGCATTCATTTTCATATATAGAGACTAGCAGAGGTAACCCGTGCTCTGCAATGGTCTAATCGCATTGTTCAAGCCGGTGACAAATCATCCACAGACTGCAGATTTTGGTGTGAACATTATAGTCAGCGGTCACCCGCTCTGCAGTATCAAATGGCAACTATAAAGGGCAGGTCACACCGAGCTCGCGTCCGCGGCGGTAGCGAAGTCAAAAAACTCGCCTTCCATGTTATTAAGTTGTGCAGGTCACACCGAGCTCGCTACCGCGGAGGTAGTTTCACTTCGCGAGCCAGGCGAAGTTTTGAAACGTCTCCTAGTGGGAGTACCGCTAGCGGTAGTGAGCTCAGTCTGACCTGGCCAATGTAATAACATGGAAAGCGAACTCCAGAACTTCGCCATCGGTAGCGCATGCGCAGAATACCGAGACTCACTCTGGTTGCCGGCCTTCCCCCACTTCTAGAGAACCAGCCTCATCAAAACAAGAACAAACTACCGCTGGCGGACGTTTTTTTGTGTGAACTGCTTCCAGAAAAACTACCCAAGTAGCAAAAAAATATTGTCTCATTATTGCCACAACATTCAGCAACATTGTTAAAGATATTGTCATTATAATATTGTAGCAGTATTGTCATAATATTTTTGCAATATCAAATCATATATTATGTAAACATTGTTCAGCAATATTAAATAATATATATACAACATTGTCGCAATATTGAATAATATATCATGTAAATAATGTTTGGCAATATTGAGATAATATCAATACAACATTATTACAATATTAAATTTAAAATTACCTAAATATTGCTAAGCAATATTTAATAATATCTATACAACATTGTCACAGTATTGAATGATATACCATGTAGATATTGTTCAACATTTTCAGATAATATCAATACAATATTGGATAATTCACCAAGTAAATATTGTTTAGCGATATTTACATAATATCAATATAACTTTGTCACAATATTGAATGATAATGTAAATATCGCTCAAGTCTAATCAAAATCCCATTGAATTTTTCTACTTGAATCGAAATCAGCAAACCCTTCTTGTTCAAGAATGACATACTTGTTGGAGTCGAGCTCGAATATGGCTTGTTGGGTATTTAGCTTTTATTGCAAGGGTCAAACAAGTCTAGACTTTGGTTTGAATTCTCCTTGTTGATCAAGGCTGACAAACTGACAAAGAGAGATTGATTATATTAGAATGAATCTAGTTCTTTACTTAGGTATGTTACAATATACACTGGCTTATACACTTATTTACATTAAAATGACAGTATTGATAATTATTCAACAAATTTGACAAGGTATGAAAAATAAATGAATGAGAATGAAGATTTAATGCAATTTAATAGCGATAATATAATATTGTGATGTAACTACATAAATCGGCCGTGTTTCAGCAAATAGTTGTCAGAGAGAGAAGAGAGAGAGAGAGAGTGAAAGAGAGAGAGAGAGTGAAAGAGAGAGAGAGAGTGAGAGAGAGAGAGTGAAAGAGAGAGATGGATTAGATTAGAGTTATTTATTTATGTACCGTATGTTACAATATTTACTGGCTTATACATAAATTTACGGTAATGCTAATTATTGAACAAATTTTACAAAGTATGAAAAATTAATTTAAAAAAATAATTAAAAGAGACAGAAAGAGAGAGAGAGTGAGAGTGTGTGTGAGAGAGAGTGAGTGAGTGAGAGATTGAGTGAGTGAGTAAGCGGGAGAGAAAGCGGGTGAATAAGCAAGAGGGGAGGAGAGAGAGAGAAGTGATAGAGAAAGCGGGAGAAGATGTTTTGTCCTGTATATATAAGTACTCATCCAACTGCCCACTATCCCTAGTATGTATAACTAAAGCTATTCAACTATAGCTGCAGTATTTACAAAGCAGGACCTTCTAAACCTTTCTGGATAGAAAAAGTTGAAAAGTAGACAATGATTCCAATTCGCATCAATAGATCAGAATTCAAAAGAGTGAGACACACCACTATATAACTGGATTTTTGGCTGAGAATCTTCTTGTCTTTGCTGGCAGGTAGCCTACTGAAAACTAAATTCTAAACTGTAGCCCAATACTGCTTCTTCGTTTCGAGTACATCGCAGTACTGTTCCATAATTTGAAGTAGGCTATAGTACATGAACGATACATAGCCTATTTAGTATAGAGTTCACTGTCACTTCGTAATCTGAGTTGTGAGTGAACTGTTCACTTATATCAACCGTTAATACCTGAATTGGATGAGTCATACCTGTATTGCATAGATTTTTCTAATCTTCTATAAGTTTCTATAATATTCCATAGTTTCTCTTATAGAACATAATAAATGTTAAGAAATATGAACTTCTGAAGAATGAATTAACGTTTGAAATATTATAAATGCATAATATAGAAGTTTGTGAGGAAACGTGTCGCAAATATAATAGAAAGGCAATAACATTTTACAGAGCACACTACAGTTTTGTAACACTTTTGTAGATGAAGAGGTTGTGACACTAGTTTTTGGAAGATTTGCTGCTGAAACTCTCAAACTCTCTTCCTATCGTAATGTATAGTACCTATGTATCAAGATTATAGTAAGTTTACAGCAAAATAATGTAGGCCTACATGTAAGTTCTAGATCTTCATTCAATAGTTCAAATTTTCTTAAATAACTCAATACTATTTGTTAAAAGTGGTAATTGAGTGGAATATTTCTAATTAATTTATCAATTCAAGCCATCTAATTTAAAATTATGGTTTTGATGTTTATTTTGGACCAAAATTTTATAAAAATTGTACACTTGAATTATAACCTTATCGTGGACTTTGTCACTATAAATTTGGAAGAAAAATAGCACAAGGACTACCTTATTATTCTATCTTTCAATGTTATGCATTAGTGTCATTGCATTGTAAGTAAATAAATAAATAATAAATAAATAAATATCTTCCGTATCATGTGAATCACGATAATAATTTGTCTGGTTGATGTTTTAGAGTTATCTATAATAAATTATAGCCTAATTAAGGAATAAATGGCTAATAGATAGACGTAGGTGACAGGAAATTCACGAATGAGTATCATCACACCAGAACTACTGAGCTGATTGACTGAAATATTTTGCATATTTATTCTTAATTTACCGAGGATGGTTTTAGGCCTATTTTGAATTCTTGAATATTTCAGTAGGTCCAGTTTTTAATTAGACTGTCATTGCGGAACACGGGTTATCTACTAATTATAATTTTAGAGAATCTCACATCTACAAAGCACCCAACATACCACAAATGTTTTCATTACATACTTTATTGGACGACACACTATTGAATTTCATGTTGAAATAAACCTGTATAGATTTTCCTCTTTTGTGCAAATAGAACTTGCTACTGATGTTGAAGAGTCATTTTCAGATACGATTCAGACTTAATACTTGAACGATTGTCATTACTTCTCGATAAGCCCATATTTGATTTCATTATTGATACGGTACTGTATTAATCAATACACCTAAACTTCCAGCACATGCGGAGTAATGCATCGTTAATTTTGTGTATCAACATATCACAAAAAACTATCATAATAATATTGAGAGGAGAAAAAAGTATCTTATTTGTATCACTTATTTGCTAGAAGCTCATCACAGTTTATATAACTCAAACGCTAAAATGTTTCATAAAGATATTGTCAGAGTATTTTGACAACATTGACCAACATTTACATATATTTAACAATATTGGGAAAACATTCCTTCCAATATTAAGACAATATTGTTTTGCTACCTGGGTACCTCCACGGGAGCGAGCTCGCTACCGCTA
>NW_024093868.1:0-14133 GCF_014356525.2 Nilaparvata lugens | reverse complement strand
ATAAAGTTCATGAAACGAGCCAAGCACTGTGCCACCGTTGAGCCCATCACCAGATCATAATTATTGCCATTAATTTCAGGAATATTGAAATCGCCCAAAATCATACAATCATCCATCATTAAGAATAGGGTTCAATGAACTCGAAATACGTTTTATGTATATTGAGAGGTGTGGATGGGGGAAAATAAAGAGCATTCAAGTATAACGATTTTTTATTGTGCGTAATTTCACCCATAGACACTCGACATCGATGTCGCACATATCATGACAACATTCCGCCTGCAGTGACCTGTGGACCGCCACAAGACTCCCCCTCCCCTACCGGCCTGCCTATCCTTTCTGAAAATCGCATACCGATCATCAAACAATTCCATGTCTCCAATTCCATCGTGCAGCCACGTTTCAGTTAATACAATCACATGGAAACGACTATTAAGCAGATTGAGACTAAAATCAGATAATTTGGTTCGTAATCCACGTACATTCTGATAGTATATATTGAGTTCATTCATTGTCGCTATGAAGATGGAACTATACACAACGAGTCTTCTTAATTAATGAAGAATTAGTTATAATTGAAATATATTACATAAGACAAAATAAACCTTCAATAGAAGGTAGAGTGAAGGGAGGAACACCAGACAGATCAATTCAAAAGAGAGCTGATTTGGATAAAGTCGTGAGAGAGTTCAATACCGCATTTCATAATATTTATGACAAAGGAAGAATTTAAACATGAAAATGAACAGTGAAATAGATATAAGGGAGCTAGAGTACAAGATAAACCCACTCTGCACTCCTCATTTAAATATTAATCAAATGTGACCCTTCTTCTTTTTCTTCTATTGTGAGCTTGAAAAATAAATAATTAATTAACTATGAGTGAACAATGGAATTGTGCAATGAGATTAATAATAATAGGAGTCTGCCAAGAAATCTTGAATAATATGTGACCATAAAAACTCTCACCATCCTCAATGATAAATATAAGATCAAATTATAAACTAAAACGGTCAACACTTATCGATAGTTAAGATAAATAACGGACTATACTCTAACTATATAGCCGCTGAGCAAACCAGTAACAGATAAGAGGTGTACTGCAATATCTAACAGCCGATAAAACTGAAAACACGAAATTGAACTTATTCACTAATCATTCCCAGCTCTAATCATTCAAAATAATTCATTCAATTCAAAAAGTGCAAGATTTCTTCATTATAGTGTATGTAGTTTGATTGACATAGTAACTTCAGTCAATCAAAACCCTCATCTAGTGATTAACCTGAGGAAGAGAGAGTAAGTCCTCATGTGACCTAATAACTGTCACTGGACCACCCTCACAAGTACGAGCCTTGATTCTGCCCGCTTGATCAATCCATAGAAACTTTACTATGCCACTTTTTACGAGATTGCGAGCTTTTCCGAACAGAATTCGTCGTTTCGCCGTCAGAGAAGCATTAATGTAGATCTATCAGCACCATTCAGTCCAATATCCTTGATTGTGAGATTCCCCATCCTCTTTTCATCCGCATGAAGTGATCTGCATCGTATCGAGAACAAATGAACAGAAAATTTTCAATTTAGTACAGAAGCTCAGCTGGGGTGTAATAATGTTGTGTTAGAAAGAATTTGGAATAACGCCAAAGATATGTCCAAAATTAGCGTTTTTTGCGTTTTCTCAGTTCTTTCATTCTATGCATCTTCAAGGTCTTTGAGTTAGACCAAACAGTGCTTCGTTCAGAGCCACATTCACTCTCCGGTCTCATCGTTCACTCACCGATCAGTGGCTTTGAACGTAACCAATTATAAATGCTACTCAATTATTAATATTATTGAACGAAAATCCAAATTAAAAGCTGTAAATCGCCCGAAGACTTCTGCAACTGCAATATTGAAAACAGATAAACAGTTAGATGGAAATTCGACGAGCGCCACTATTCAAAAATTATTTGTCAGCCTGGGAATCGAACTCGGTACCTCCTAATTGCTGGTCAGAAATGCTTACCCTTACACTGACCGGAAATTAGGAAGTACCGGGTTCGATTCCCGGGCTGAGAAATAATTTTGAATAGTATCGCTCATCGAATTTCCATCTAGCTGTTTACCCTGTTGTCAATATTTGCAGTAGCAGTAGTCTTCGGGGTGATTTACAGCATTCAATTTGGACTTTCGTTCAATAATAATCTATTTTTTTACATGATATTATTGATTTAATCAAAAACAGCAAGAAAAGAAACTAAATCATATCTTGGAAATCAGGAAAAATGTATTGAAATGTTGATTAGTTATGTATTTGATCTGTTTGAGGCATTGAAACCATAGGGAAAAATAGCATAAGTAGATTTCTCATCGTATAGGGCGTTCATGTAGCAGTTTTTACTGTTATCTCAAGCCGATAGTCCACGTAGTTCTTTCTCGTGGAGCTGTGTGACGCTGGTAGTCTCTCATATTGTGCCGTTCATACATTCTCATCCCAACAAAACAGTACTAATCGACAGTAATCGGCTTGAGATAACAGTAAAAGTTGCGACAGAAACGCCCTATACCATGATCTACTTTATGCTATTTTTCTCTATGTTGAAACTGAAAGCATTATTTAGGACCGGTTTCTTAGCTCGGGATGTAGCTAAGTTCTAGACTTTAAAGCTGGAGTCAGAAAATTGGGTTTCCGAAACGGGGCGTAGTTGCAGTCAACGTTCAAATTCAATCTCGAAAAACTAGAAAATTGAACTCAAAATAAAATGAAAAGAAAATAGTGTATGTAGTTTGATTGACATAGTAACTTCAGTCAATCAAAACCTCATCTAGTGATTAACCTGAGGAAGGAGAGTAAGTCCTCATGTGACCTATAACTGTCACTGGACCACCCTCACAAGTACGAGCCTTGATTCTGCCCGCTTGATCAATCCATAGAAACTTTACTATGCCACTTTTTACGAGATTGCGAGCTTTTCCGAACAGAATTCGTCGTTTCGCCGTCAGAGAAGCATTAATGTAGATCTTATCAGCACCATTCAGTCCAATATCCTTGATTGTGAGATTCCCCATCCTCTTTTCATCCGCATGAAGTGATCTGCATCGTATCGAGAACAAATGAACAGAAAATTTTCAAATTAGTACAGAAGCTCAGCTGGGGTGTAATAATGTTGTGTTAGAAAGAATTTGGAATAACGCCAAAGATATGTCCAAAATTAGCGTTTTTTGCGTTTTCTCAGTTCTTTCATTCTATGCATCTTCAAGGTCTTTGAGTTAGACCAAACAGTGCTTCGTTCAGAGCCACATTCACTCTCCGGTCTCATCGTTCACTCACCGATCAGTGGCTTTGAACGTAACCAATTATTAAATGCTACTCAATTATTAATTATTATTGAACGAAAATCCAAATTAAAAGCTGTAAATCGCCCCGAAGACTTCTGCAACTGCAATATTGAAAACAGATACAGTTAGATGGAAATTCGACGAGCGCCACTATTCAAAAATTATTTGTCAGCCTGGGAATCGAACTCGGTACCTCCTAATTGCTGGTCAGAAATGCTTACCCTTACACTGACCGGAAATTAGGAAGTACCGGGTTCGATTCCCGGCTGAGAAATAATTTTGAATAGTATCGCTCATCGAATTTCCATCTAGCTGTTTACCCTGTTGTCAATATTTGCAGTAGCAGTAGTCTTCGGGGTGATTTACAGCATTCAATTTGGACTTTCGTTCAATAATAATCTATTTATTTTTTACATGATATTATTTTTGATTTAATCAAACCAGCAAGAAAAGAAACTAAATCATATCTTGGAAATCAGGAAAAATGTATTGAAATGTTGATTAGTTATGTATTTGATCTGTTTGAGGCATTGAAACCATAGGGAAAAATAGCATAAGTAGATTTCTCATCGTATAGGGCGTTCATGTAGCAGTTTTTACTGTTATCTCAAGCCGATAGTCCACGTAGTTCTTTCTCGTGGAGCTGTGTGACGCTGGTAGTCTCTCATATTGTGCCGTTCATACATTCTCATCCCAACAAAACAGTACTAATCGACAGTAATCGGCTTGAGATAACAGTAAAAGTTGCGACAGAAACGCCCTATACCATGATCTACTTTATGCTATTTTTCTCTATGTTGAAACTGAAAGCATTATTTAGGACCGGTTTTTAGCTCGGATGTAGCTAAGTTCTAGACTTTAAAGCTGGAGTCAGAAAATTGGGTTTCCGAAACGGGGCGTAGTTGCAGTCAACGTTCAAATTCAATCTCGAAAAACTAGAAAATTGAACTCAAAATAAAATGAAAAAAAATAGTGTAAGTTTCAGCTATTTTGAATTATTTAGGAATGTTTCATTTCGTCATGGGAAAAAGTTTCCAATTATAGAAATGAAAAATAAAGATTATCATAATAACTGCGATCTGTATCGGAAAGCCTATTTTCTGACTCCAGCTGTTTAAAATCTAGAACTTAGCTAAATCCCGAACTCGGAAACCGGCACTAAATTAATTGACCGAGCGAAGTGAGGTCTAAGATTCAGTCGACGGTTTGGCATTTCTCTTAATGTTTATATGTTGCGCATTTACGGCGAAACGCGGTAATAGATTTTCATGAAATTTGACAAGAAGTATGTTCTTTTTAATTGCGCGTCGACTATATACAAGGATTTTGGAAATTTCGCTTTTCAAGGATAATATAAAAGGAAAAAAGGAGCCTCCTTCATACGCCAATTTAGAGTAAATCAGACTATAGAATTATTCATCATAAATCAGCTGTCTAGTGGACTATAATACTAGTAGTTCTGTGAACAGTAGACCTCACGCAGTATTCTCATCCACAAGTACCTGATTGAAACTATAGACCTCATGGAAATACAGCAATATACTGACTTCTCCATACATCTGTGTAATCACTTGTCTGAAGGAGGCTCCTTTTTCCTTTTATATTATCCTTGAAATGCAAAATTTCCAATATCCTTGATTGTGAGATTCCCCATCCTCTTTTCATCCGCATGAAGTGATCTGCATCGTATCGAGAACAAATGAACAGAAAATTTTCAAATTAGTACAGAAGCTCAGCTGGGGTGTAATAATGTTGTGTTAGAAAGAATTTGGAATAACGCCAAAGATATGTCCAAAATTAGCGTTTTTTGCGTTTTCTCAGTTCTTTCATTCTATGCATCTTCAAGGTCTTTGAGTTAGACCAAACAGTGCTTCGTTCAGAGCCACATTCACTCTCCGGTCTCATCGTTCACTCACCGATCAGTGGCTTTGAACGTAACCAATTATTAAATGCTACTCAATTATTAATTATTATTGAACGAAAATCCAAATTAAAAGCTGTAAATCGCCCCGAAGACTTCTGCAACTGCAATATTGAAAACAGATAAACAGTTAGATGGAAATTCGACGAGCGCCACTATTCAAAAATTATTTGTCAGCCTGGGAATCGAACTCGGTACCTCCTAATTGCTGGTCAGAAATGCTTACCCTTACACTGACCGGAAATTAGGAAGTACCGGGTTCGATTCCCGGGCTGACAAATAATTTTTGAATAGTAGCGCTCATCGAATTTCCATCTAGCTGTTTATCCTGTTGTCTATATTTGCAGAAGCAGAAGTCTTCGGGGTGATTTACAGCATTTAATTTGGATTTTCGTTCAATAATAATGTATTTATTTTTTACATTACATTATTTTTGATTTAATCAAAAACCAGCAAGAAAAGAAACTAAATCATATCTTGGAAATCAGGAAAAAATGTATTAGTTATGTATTTGATCTGTTTGAGGCATTGAAACCATAGGGAAAAATAGCATAAGTAGATATCTCATCGTATAGGGCGTTCATGTCGCAGTTTTTACTGTTATCTCAAGCCGATAGTCCACGTAGTTCTTTCTCGTGGAGCTGTGTGACGCTGGTAGTCTCTCATATTGTGCCGTTCATACATTCTCATCCCAACAAAACAGTACTAATCGACAGTAATCGGCTTGAGATAACAGTAAAAGTTGCGACAGAAACGCCCTATACCATGATATATCTACTTTATGCTATTTTTTCTCTATGTTGAAACTGAAAGCATTTTCTTAGGGCCGGTTTCTTAGCTCGGGATTTAGCCAAGTTCTAGACTTTACAGCTGGAGTCAGAAAATTGGCTTTCCGAAACGGGGCGTAGTCGCAGTCAACGTTCAAATTCAATTTCGAAAAACTAGAAAATTGAACTCAAAATAAAATAAAAAGAAAATAGGCCTAGTGTAAAATTCAGCTATTTTGAATTATTTAGGAATGTTTCATTTCGTCATGGGAAAAAGTTTCCAATTATAGAAATGAAAAAATAAAGATTATCATAATAACTGCGATCTGTATCGGAAAGCCTATTTTCTGACTCCAGCTGTTTAAAATCTAGAACTTAGTTAAATCCCGAACTCGGAAACCGGCACTAAATTTAATTGACCGAGCGAAGTGAGGTCTAAGATTCAAGTCGACGGTTTGGCATTTCTCTTAATGTTTATATGTTGCGCATTTACGGCGAAACGCGGTAATAGATTTTCATGAAATTTGACAAGTATGTTCCTTTTTAAATTGCGCGTCGACTTATATACAAGGATTTTGGAAATTTCGCTTTTCAAGGATAATATAAAAGGAAAAAGGAGCCTCCTTCATACGCCAATATTAGAGTAAAAATCAGACTATAGAATTATTCATCATAAATCAGCTGTCTAGTGGACTATAATACTAGTAGTTCTGTGAACAGTAGACCTCACGCAGTATTCTCATCCACAAGTACCTGATTGAAACTATAGACCTCATTGACATACAGCCATAGACTTGCTTCTCCACACATCTGTGTAATCACTTGTCTGAAGGAGGCTCCTTTTTCCTTTTATATTATCCTTGAAATGCAAAATTTCCAAAAACCTTGTATATACAACGACGCGCAATTTAAAAAGGAACATACCTGTCAAATTTCATGAAAATCTATTACCGTGTTTCGCCGTAAATGCGCAACATATAAACAATTAAACGTTTAAACATTCAAACATTTAAACATTAAGAGAAATGCCAAACCGTCGACTTGAATCTTAGACCTCACTTCGCTCGGTCAACTACCCGTTCAAAAACATCGAACATCTTGAAAATGTATCTTTCCATCAACGTTAGTAGACAGTTGACTATAAACTATAGACAGTTGACGTTCAAAAACATCGAACATCTTGAAAATGTATCTTTCCATCAACGTTAGTAGACAGTTGACTATAAACTATAGACAGTTGACGTTCAAAAACATCGAACATCTTGAAAATGTATCTTTCCATCAACGTTAGTAGACAGTGACTATAAACTATAGACAGTTGACGTTCAAAAACATCGAACATCTTGAAAATGTATCTTTCCATTAACGTTAGTAGACAGTTGACTATAAACTATAGACAGTTGACGTTCAAAAACATCGAACATCTTGAAAATGTATCTTTCCATCAACGTTAGTAGACAGTTGACTATAAACTATAGACAGTTGACGTTCAAAAACATCGAACATCTTGAAAATGTATCTTTCCATCAACGTTAGTAGACAGTTGACTATAAGCTATAGACAGTTGACGTTCAAAAACATCGAACATCTTGAAAATGTATCTCTCCATCAACGTTAGTAGACAGTTGACTATAAACTATAGACAGTTGACGTTCAAAAACATCGAACATCTTGAAAATGTATCTTTCATCAACGTTAGTAGACAGTTGACTATAAAATAGACAGTTGACGTTCAAAAACATCGAACATTTTGAACATGTATCTTTCCATCAACGTTAGTAGACAGTTGACTATAAACTACAGACAGTTGACGTTCAAAAACATCGAACATTTTGAATATGTATCTTCCCATCAACAGTTGCAGCCAGACCTGATAACAGCGCTCACACTCACATTCTGGGACGACACGTCACGGTACGATAGGACAGAAAGCTCTATGTTTATTTAGGATTTTTTTAGACATTTTAAATTCATAAATTATTTATTAGTTTTCGAGAAAACATAACAACAGGTCAATGTAACTTACTGAGCACGAGGTCTACTGTTCACAGAACTACTAGTAATAACTAAAATAGTAATCAAGATGTTGATTAGTTATGTATTTTATCTGTTTGAGACATTGAAACCGGAAGCATTATCTTATCTTTGTAAAGCTTTTTTTCATTTTGTTTTGGCAATTGAATAAATTCAAAATACAATGTTATTGATGTGATATATATATGTGCTTGTTGCAGTACTCTTCGAAGCTGCAGAAGATCTACATAGATATAGACAAGGTGCTCCTGATGCAGTTCAGACTGAACAGAGTGGACGTGAAGGGACTGAGTGTGCGCACTCTGCTAGTCTACACTGACCCAGACCACGCCACGCTGGCTGTCAACCGGTGCACGCTGCATGTGTTCAAGTGTGATCCGAACCGTCTGGGTGAGTGCTACTCATGTCTATAGTGCATACTGATTATGTCCATAGCCTTCCAATTACTGATTCCCGAAAGCCAACCCGATCAGCTGTTAATCAGCTAATCGGAGTGCTTTCTGCCCTGCCAACTCTTCCGCCGCCAGTGCAAAAACGCCTCTGACAAAGAAAGCTTCATGTGGCTCGGCGTTTAATATATTAAGGTGCGTACAGATATACGCGCCGCGAACATGAGCAATTCACTTTTAATCAGCTGATGCCAAGTTTTTTATATCTGTATCTTACCTTTTCTGTGAAAATACAGATATTCAGCTGATTGAATGAATAAAAAATGAATGAATGAATGAATTTTATTTGCCAAAAGCAAAATAAAAAAAAGCTTTACAAAAAATAAATATAAGTATATGCTACTGCACTTAAACCAAGATACATAAATTTATTTAATTAGATATAATAACGAATAATTAGATTAAAAGTGAATTGCTCATGTTCGCGGCGCGTATATCTGTACGCACCTTTAGAAAAACAGATGAATATTATTATTATTATTATTATTATATTATTATTATTATTATTATTATTAGCCGTCAAGCTCCCAGATGGAAGACGCTGAGCAAAATTTGGTTCATTTTTTGTTTTTCTTGTTCTTTTTATCAATCCACCAGTTTTTCATTTTCAGTGAGAACTCCGCTTTCCTTGCTTCACTCCATTTTGTTCCCACTCTTGGCACAGTCATCTCTGGTTTAACTTCCCATTTTTCAACCTTTTCTCTGAAACTGTTCCTGTTGTATATTTCATCATTGTTAATGTTAGCAAGTATTAAGTCCTTCTTGACGTTTTTCATTATTATTATTATTATTATTATTATATTATATTATTATTATTATTATTATTATTATTATTAGCTTTCAATGGTGGGGAGACCCAAGGATATATCCTCGCCGCATATAGTCTGAAGTTCCCTAATGGGAAACATCGGGAAACCGGACACTAAGGTTATAATAAATAAATAATATATAGTATATACTGAGCACAATAGCACAATATACAGTATATAGTGAGCACAATACTTTTAATGGCCGAGCGAAGTGAGGTCTAAGATTCAAGTCGACGGTTTGGCATTTCTTTAATATTTAAATGTTTATATATTTTTATGTTGTGCATCTACGGCGAAACGCGGTAATAGATTTTCATGAAATTTGACAGGTATGTTCCTTTTTAAATTGCGCGTCGATGTATATACAAGGTTTTGGAAATTTTGCATTTCAAGGATAATATAAAAGGAAAAAAGGAGCCTCTTAATACGCCAATATTACCGTAAAAATCTGACTATAGAAATATTCATCATAAATCAGCTGTCTAGTGGACTATAATACTACCCGTTTAAAAACATCGAACATCTTGAAAATGTATCTTTCCATTAACGTTAGTAGACAGTTGACTATAATACTACCCGTTCAAAAACATCGAACATCTTGAAAATTGTATCTTTCCATCAACGTTGTAGACAGTTGCAGCCAGACCTGATAACAGCGCTCACACTCACATTCCGGGACGACACGGCATGGTACGATATAGGACAGAAAGTTCTATGTTATTTAGGATTTTTTCTAGACATTTTTAATTGATAAATTATTTATCAATTTTTGAGAAAACATAACAACAGGTCAATGTAACTCACTGAGCGCGAGGTCTCTTGTCACAGAACTACTAGTTTACACTTTTCACTTCGAAATAAAGTTCTTTTTGATGTTGAAAGTCAAAATATATACAAAACCGAAACAAAACACGAAATCCCAGTCAAATTTAGACACTAAATTTAGAGCCGAAAATTTATATCGCTTTACAATTTTGCCATGGATAATAAATGAATAATTAGATAAGAATGGAATAAAATGATTATATTGTAATAAAATGAATAAACCAAACTGAACAATGTCAATCCTGTAACTACATCCGCTGTTCCACTCCAATTCCTTCCAATCCTCCACATGGCATTGATTTGTAATCATTTGTTTATTCAGTCATTCAGAATTACACAACTTTCAGAAGAGTACCACAGACTTACGCCCAAAACGGTTTCAATTCTAATTTATACAACAGTCCAAATGTAGCAAATTATAATGTGGATCTCCCCATAGCAACATGTTTTTGGTGCACTAAATAACTGCTTCTATGACTTGCCAGCACACGCGGACCCCTTGCAATGCCAGTGCTCTGCGTTCGAGCAATGCGGCCACGTGGTGACCAGCGACCACCCTCAGGCCCGCTACGAGTTCGACACCACCAGTGGTCGCCACAGTGTGCTCGTGCCGATGGACACCACTCCGGTCGCCTACCAGTTCGGCTGCAAGACCTCATGTGCGGCGGGCATGAGTCGGCGACCTGTGCAGTTGGTATTCACGCTCGAGAGCCAGTTGTAAGTCGTCATTCATACAATCCACTCTTCCTCATCTATATTAGTAATCATGCAGTCTATCTATAAAAAGATTGTCCTCATCCTTCTCCTCCTTGTCATCGTCACCCTCCTCATTCTTCTCCTCCTTCTCCCCTCCTTTGGTAGAGAGTTAGTGGGGAGGATATTTTTAATATTCTTTCCGAAGAATGGACATTGATATGTCCAAAGCTCCGCCAATTTATGTAGTTGCATAACAATATAATATCTATAGTTATTATATTACAAATTACTTTTTCATTTCATATACAGTTCAATAATTATTTTCTTAATGTGCGAGATAAATTACTTTTAACATGAAGAGGGAGAACCCATTTCTCCCTCCACAGTTTGTAGCATAGTCACAGACGGACATCCTGCGCACAATTGGATGCGCCGTGTCATTTCGCTTCAGGTTCTTGTGATGAACACATCTCCGTAACATACACAAACATATCACTTTGGACTTGCCAGTGGAAGGGAGCGAAGCGTTACAAAGCTCTCTCACACAGACAAAAGAAGGAGAATGCTGCTAGGTAGTGGGAGAGATTAGTGGAGGATAGAGCATCGGACCTCTCCGTCTTGAGAAAGAGCCGTGTTGAAAGAAATTTATCTCGCACTTTAGTCTATATTATGTAAATTATCTATAATTTTGCTGTATTGTAAGCTATGTATATAAGTGTATAAGCCAGTATATATTGTAATCTACATAAATAAAGTACTCAATCAATCAATCCCCTGCTCCTCCACCTCCTTTTTCCTCCTACTCCTCTCGTTATCCTCCTCATTCATTCTCACACTTCATTTCAAGTGTTCATTTTTACACTTTATATTTACATACATGTATGTAACTGGCATGAGCAGACGCCTGTCCAACTGGTGTTGTCCATTTTCACACTTAGGGCCGGTTCCGAGCTTGAGATTTGGCTAAGTTCTAGACTTTAAACAGCTGGAGTCAGAAAATTGGCTTTCCGAAACTGGGCGTAGTCACACTTTTATGATAATCTTTATTTTCTCATTTCTATAATATGGAAGCGTTTTCGTTGACGAAATGAAGCATACTAAATAACTCAAAATAGCTGAAACTTTAAACTATTTTCTCTTTATTTTGTGTTCAATTTACTGTTTTTCGAAATTAATTCAAACGTGGGCTGTGACTCCGCCCCGTTTGGAAAGCCAATTTTCTGACTCCATATGTTTAAAGTCTAGAACTTAGCAAATCCCGTGTGCTCGGAAACTAAATATTCAAATATACAGAGTGATCCACGAAAAGTGTAACACCGAAGACCATAGATTATACATGAAATTTGCAAGAACATTCTCTTGTATCCTTAGTTTTCGAAAATATAGATTTTTCTATATTTTTGAAAAACGTCAATAACTAGAAAACAATCAGTCAACATCTAATTCTGAGGATATGGTTGGAAAGAGGAAGAAATTTCCAAGGAGATGAATATAGTTTGTTTGAATAATACTGAGGGTAATGCCCACATAAGCTCTTAGGCTTGTGTTTAGGTAATGAGTGAGAGGGATGACGATGAGAGATGACGACTACCTTTGAGGTAGTCGGGACCGACGATATATCGTCTCCTCCGAAAAACGGGGTGGCCGTATCTATGTGATTGTGCTGTGGTCAAAACTTTTTGCCCCGGTCGAGATTCGAACTCGGGTTCTCTTTATTATCAGACCGGCGCGTTATCACTTACTCCAACGAGCTACCCAATAAGTAGAAAACTTATCGGTCATATTGTGTAACCGTGAGGCCAGCATGTTGGTATCATAATCTGCATGAATAAATATTTCTGATCTATTTTTGCTCCATTAATTGCCCGTTCTGTGATTAACAGCGGAGAAGTTGTGGGTCGAGCCCGTGTGCCGGTCAAGATCTGCAGTTGTCGAAGCGTGACAAGGACAGAGAGGAGAGCGGCGAGGGGGGTGACGGAGAGAGAGTGGCAAACCAAGGCGTCAGCCCTGCATTCGCTGCACGCTAAGAAACGCAAGCTGACGCATCAGCCTGGTGCCGGCAGTAAGCTGATGACTCTCAACGAATCAACCAAGGTGGGTACTAAATATTCACTTTCTTGTTCAGGCATGTTGTACGAATGCCAGCTAATAGGCTGTGTTGTGTTAGAAAGATGTTACTCAAAAATCTGGTGTGGCGCAACTTCCTTGCCGTTATGAAAATTTATCACCTGACGCTAGTGTACACGCGCATCTCAAGTTCACTATTCAAAGATCTGCCAGCTGGTGAAAGGAAAATAACGCTGGAGAGACACACGAAGTCTGCTATCTCTTCATAGTGAATGATTTAATAGAATCAACAGTTGCCAACTGTTTGCATAATTGAATAAACACATTTTCTCGAATTTCGAGCTTATTTTCAATTTTAGGTGGAAATATCACTGAACATTAATGTTGATATTTTATGCTCAATCTTTTCCACTTGATATTTTTTGTTTAAATTGTTTCTGAAGCCTGATAATTGGGAATTCAAAATCACACTTTGCATTGATGAGGCGGAGCTCCTGAAATTTTTACAGATATGAAACTTGTGGCAGTTGATAGAGCTTATCAATGATTATATTAGGTATAAATTTGATCAAAATCGTTGGAGCCGTTTCCGAGAAAATCGCGAAAAATCCTGTTTTTGACAACATTTCTGCCATTTTAGCCGCCAACTGGAATGCATTTGATTGAAATTGTTCGTGTCGGATACTTATAGTGTAAAGACCTTAAGTTCCCAATTTCAAGTCATTCCGTTAATTGGGAAACGAGTTATCGTGTACACAGACGCACACACACATACATACTTTTATATATATATATATATATATATATATATATATATATACATTTTCGCCGCCATCTTGAATTGGATTTGTTCGAAATGTTCGTGTCGGATCCTATAGGGAGGACCTTAAGTTCCAAATTTTAAGTCATTCCGTTAATTGGGAGATGAGATATCGTGTACACAGACGCGCACACACACACACACACACACACACACACACACACACACACACACACACACACACACACACACACACATAAATAGTGTTCATTCTCGTTTTAAATAATCAATATTTTTATTAAGCAAAAAATTAATTTTTCAATAATTTCATAATGAATTTTCATAATTAAGATGCAAATTTGTTAATTGATATTAATTCTACATTGTTAAAAGTCGATCTGGCAACAGAGCAATGCGAGAAAGAGATGGCGCTATCCGCTTTGAATGGATAAACAAGGATTGCAATACAATTGCTGATCAACAC
>NW_024093867.1:0-10990 GCF_014356525.2 Nilaparvata lugens | reverse complement strand
GATTGCAATACAATTGCTGATCAACACTGCCATTATAACGTTGAAATTTCAATCAAATGACCTAATCACATGAACTGATGAAACATGAATTTGCATGGAGGAACCCATTCCTCTAATTTAATATAACAAGATAGCGATACCAATGCTAATCTAACTCGCCATTATAACGTGGCCCCACTATGGTTTTAAAACCCTGATGCTCAATGCTCCTATCGTTTTGCCCTGCTTCATAATATTGAGATCGAGCATCGGGTTCACTCGTTATTTTTGTTATTGATAAACAGAACCACAGCCTACTATGGATAGTATATAAAGTAAGCCAGACAGAACACAATTCTCTAAAATGATCGTGTTTATATTTCACAGCTAGCTATAAGTCATCTTATGAATTTCGGGGATGCGGTATTCTGATTTTTCACATACTCACTTTTTTACTATCCACAGCTGTTCAGCGAAGGATGAATTATCCTTTTAATGTCGATCAGCGAGTTTTCCCAAGGATGAGACCTAGAACAATCGATTTATTTTATCATGAACCTACTATGTTTCAAATTTCGTGAAAATCGTTAGTGACGTTTTCGAGATCCGTTGAACATAAATAACCAGATATAAAATAGCCAGTTATAAAAATAACCAGATATAAAAATAACCAGACATGAAAATAACCAGATATATACTAAAGAAATTGCTCGCTTAATATAATACGATGGTAAAACGAGCAAATTTTCAAATTGTACACAGGATCAGCTGTTTGAAATAGATAAAATTCGACATGACGTTACAGCTAAGTTCAGTTTGGGTGTGTGGAATGAACAAATTATTTAATAATAATTGGGTCTTAGATTGAACAGACATTTTAATGCATTTCTGCAAACTTACTCATCATACCCTTTATAATTTGACGTAGTAAACTTGAAGATTGGTTCAGTGCTTACTGAGATCTCAGAGTTGAGCTGTGCATAAAATATAATAGAATAATAATCATAATATAAGATAATATTTTATTTCTCAATAAGCATTCATCACAAACACAACATTACTCAAGAAAATAATATTTTTTTATGTATTTTAACACGACATGCAGTCAAATTATTGAGTAAATATTAAAAACTTTTACTACTGACTGGAGTACTTTCAATTGCTTGGCAATCATTTTCAACAGTGTAGACCGGAAATGTTTTGATGGTTAGGAAGATTTGTGGTGTTTATTATGTGATCAAAAAGTTTGTTGGATTTGAAATTCAGCTGTTCATTTAGTATGTTGTTATTGTCTAGGATGGTGGCTTTATAAATTTCAAACTGTTCTGTTGTATTAATTCATGTCCATCTTTTTACTTTCAATATTGTAAGGTTGGTATCTATGTTTGTGTAGGTGTGCCCGGTTTCATTTAAATGTGTTGCAAAAGCTGATTCTGTTTTGGTTTTAAGTGCGTTGATATGTTCTTTAATCTAAGTTTGAATGATCGTCCACTTCTGCCAATGTAGAATTTTCACAATCATACATTTAACTTATATACCCCAGGGAGGTTGTGTTTGTCGGTGTTGTCGGTGGTTTTGGGGTGAGGGTGGCCATCAGCTTATTTTGGTTTTGAAAGCCACTTTGTAGCCTGCTTTTTTAAAAATTCTGGCAATTTATTAGATTGACTTGATATATGTTAGTGCTATGAAGTGTTTTCTCTCATTTGTTGGATTGGTTTCTTGCTTATATGATTTTGCTTTTGTTTTTTGTTTAGTTTATCTATTATGTTTGGGTCATATCCATTACTCTGTGCTAGGTATTTTATTGTGTTGAGCTCATTTTGTAGTTTTCTGGTGATAAGGGTATTTTGTTGAGTCTATAGAGCATGGATCTGAATGCTGCATGTTTGTGCTGTGTTGGGTGGTTGGAGGAGTTGTGGATTAGTGTGTCTGTTGTGGTTGGTTTCCTGTAAATGTTAAAGCTGAGTTTGGTCTGGATTTTTTGTGATTGATAGGTCGAGGAAGTTTATAGAGTTTTTTTGTTCATATTCAGAAGTGAATGTATTTGTTGTTGAACTTGTTGATGTGTTTACGGAGAACTTCACATTGTCTCTGGTTTCCCTTAAAGAGAATTAAGACATCATCTACGTATCTATACCAGAAAACTATCTTCTTTGATATTTCACTATTGAGGATGTGTTTGTTTTCAAAGTTTTGAATGTATATTTCTGCAAGTAAGCTACTAATTGGTGACCCATGGGTAAACCTTCATCTTGTAGATAGAACTTATTGTCATAAGTGAAATAGTTTTGTTTGGTTATTGTCTGTAGGATTTCAATAATTTCATCAGTTTTTTCTACTGGTAAGTTACTTTTTGTAAGGAGGTCTCTGATTATGGATATAGTTTCATCGATTGGAATGTTGGTGTACATGTTTGGTTATATCAAAGGCTATAGGGTTGAGTTGAACGGAATGTGAGTGTCTTTCAGTTTTGAGATAAGCTCATCACTGTTTTTGAGGTGTGTATTGTTGTTTAGATCAATACTTTTCTAAGTGTATGGTCTAGGTGTTTTGCAAGTTTGTAGGCTGGTGCTTCGCGGTAGTTTACTATGGGTGGATGGGAATGTTGGGTTTGTGTACTTTTTGGGAGTTTTGTAGGGTCGGTGCTGATGGGTGGATTTGTTTGAGTGTCCTTTTTTATGTGCTGATATTATATGTTTGCATTGTGATTGTTTTCTTTATGGTAGTGGTATTGTGGGAAAATAATTATTCTATTGAGAAGACACTCCCGAGAAAAATTCTATTTTGGGAGTTGCCATCAAAGTCCATTTGTATAATTTATTTGATGCAATCAATTAAAAATAAATTAACCTTAAACCATGAAATGTAAATATTCTAGCAAAAGAGCTTACAGTCGGAATTTTTACAAATGTTATAATATTTGAAAAATAAGTGAATAATATAAAAATGAAATGAATGATGGAGACAGTGCTACCTTATGTCGAGTAGAATATTGTAGTGTAAAACTGTAAAGTTTTTTTTCAAGAGAATATGAAGAATGAGGTTATGACAATGAACATTAATCTATGTTGAAAATGAAAAGAGAGAGATGAATGATGAAAAGCGGCTCTGCCAGTTATTGTCAAAAACAAAGCAAGCGTGAGAAAGAAAGAAAAGAAAATAGCTCGTTCCGTACCTTTTAAGCTTTTATTAATTTAATTATAATTCTGTGTGGTATTGTGGCTTATGGGTGCAATCTTAGTTGTGAATTTAACTATTTTTTTTAAATAGGTCTTCGATCTCATCCATTGTTAACAGCCATTTTTTAATTTCTTTTTTGAGTTTTAGATAGCATGTTTGCCTTCTTGCCACGATTGGTATGTTGTTGAATATTTAGGGGCTACATAGGAATAAAATCTACGAAAGCATTCTTTGTTTGGTTTTGGGGGAAGTAGATTTCCCGCTGAACGGAGTCCACAAGTTTCCCGCCGTGGATTGACAAGGTGTCCATCCTATTGTAAAAAGTTAGTAATACTTTATAGAAGTACAGGTATCTCAAAGGCAAAAGGCCCCATTCCCTGAACAGCGGCAGTGAACTTGTTAAGCGAGGTTTGTTTGCTATAGTGCGAATTATGTATTTTTGCCCAGTTAAGATTGGTTTTAAAACAGAAAAGTATGCACCTCCCCAAACCGTTATTCCGTATTGCAGCTGCTCTCGACAAGTGCAAAATATAGCGTTCTCAGCAAGGCTTAGGGCAGAGTTTGCGGATGAAATATAATTTTCTACATGTCACCCTTAACTCTTCTCTCAATTTTTGTATGTGGTGTGCCAGCTGAGCTTGGAATCGATTATTACGCCTAAGTATTTTACAGACTCAGACTCCTCAATTCTGTCACAGTTGCAGTCTATGTCAAGATTTTTGCACTTATCGGTATGAGAGGGAATAGCTAGAGGTTGTGTGTTTTCTGCTTTAGATTTTAGTTGGAAGACGATAATTTTGACTTTTTAGCGTTGATCTCGAGGGAGTTAATTTGAAACCACAGGTTCAAACGGCGTACATCGCTTGTAATCATTTGGGTCAGCTGAGTCTTAGTTTCAGCGCAGTAGCTCAGAGCTGTGTCATCAGCAAATGCTGTCAGCGATCCAATAAGGTTTCCTTCGCACAAATCATTATATAGATCAGGAATAATTCGGCTGATAATCCTGATCCTGCGGAACGACGCCACAGGATGAGTATTCTTGGCGCTAATGCGTCACTACTCTCACTTGCTGCGATCTGTCCGCAAGGAAACTTGCAAAACATTTGTTACATACTCCCCTTATGCCGGCGTTATTCTTTATTTATTAGAATTTTATGTTCTACTGTGTCAATGCCTTCCTATATCAATAAATAAACTTGCACATTTTACTAATATTCACACCATTGTATATTTCTGACGTTAGTTTGAGCATAGCATCTTCAGTGTTACTTCCTTTCTGAAAACCGAATGTTTTACTGAAAAATTTATTCTTTGATAAGAAACTAACTAGCCTAACTCGTACCAGCCTTTCCAATATTTGGCAAAAACTGACAAAAGTGCAATGGGTCTATAGTTGTTGGGGTTTTTTCTATCTCCTGATTTGAATAATGGTATGATATTGCAGTTTTTAGTTGTGTAGGGTAAATACCAGAGCTCAGACTTAGATTATATAAATACGTCAGTACGTCAGCCAGGTGTTCTATCATACTCTTCAACAACTCAGCTCTAATATTGTCAAATCCAGGAGCTTTCTTGATTCATTGACATGGCTGTTGCTTTGACCTCTGAGACTGTAATTGTTGAAGACTGATTGAGACTGAATTGTTGTCGAATTATCGTCACAAATGACATATATTCTAATTCAGGTACAAATAATGTATTAAAGATAAATTTTCTGTGAAAATACTATCACCAAGTCCCACTCCGATGAAAATGAAATAATAACAGTTCTCATCTGTTTCGTTATTATTGATTTTATATCATCGGTAGCAGAAGACGGTAAACAATAGTATTGAATGTGTGGGTTGCTATTCTATTGACGAATCTAGCACTAGCAGTGGACATAACACAGGAATGTTGGTTCTGTTTCACTGGTTGGAAATGAAATTGGACAGCAAGTGTGACATATCAGTTGTAGCTGTTTTGACAGCAGGATATATGCCAGCCAACAATCAACAACAACTGCAGGGTTGAAGATTGGTTTGTTTATTCCTTGCAAAGAGAGTGAGTGAATGAGAGTGAGTGAGCGGAAGAGGAGTGATTGAGAGAGAGAAAGAACGGGTGAGGGAAGAGTTAGAGAGTGTAATAGAATGGAAAAGAGAGTAGGATAGATGGAGTTAGATGGAAGTAAGAGATAGTGTGAGAGTGAGTGAGAGTGAGTGAGAGAGGGTTGAGATTGATTGAGTACTTTATTCATTTAGATTACAATATATACTGGCTTATCACTTATACAATAGCTTACAATACAGCAAAGTTTTAGATGATTTTACATAACATAAACTGAGAAAATATTTGAACTTTATAATGATATGAAAAAAAAGAAATTTGAATAACTAAGTATACAAGATAATATTGTTATGCATTTACATAAATTGCGGAGCTTTGTACATTTCAATGTCCATCCTTGGAAAAATATTGAAATATCCTTCCAGTAATTAACTCTCTACCAAGAACGTTAATTTCATTTATACGACTAAAGATTTGTTCACAAATACAGATTCTGTAGAAGGTTTAATATACATGAAAATTCAAGAACAAAGCATATGATTAATAAAGTGATGTAATTATGTAATAAAATAAAAAGGGGTGGAAGAGAGACAGAGTGACAAAGAGAGTGAGTGAATGTGTGTGAAAGAGAGAGATCAGATTGTATTATATTGGACTTCTTTATTCATCAGTCACATGTATTTTACTTTTGGATGTGATGATTAGAGTAACTGTCCACTGGAACCGTATTCAACCGATCCGTTCGGCCGTTGGATCGGACGAATCCGCCGGCCGTTAATTCGGCCAAATATGGTCGTCCATTGGAACCGTTTACGTCAGTCTAGTTGCCAATTATTCAATTAACTACTATCATAGCCACCAATTTTTTTTCATAAACAATGGTTATATTGAAATTTTGAAAATTGAATGGACAAATATCCACTAAATTACTTATCAATTATTAAGCAATGTTTGTTCACAGATTCCTTTGAACATCACAACGATGATATCTTTTGTCTCGCATATCCCACAATGGAACATGCTCTTAAGCTTAAGTTATCAACTTTTCATTGTCTATAGTTACAACTTTATAAAAAAAGAACAACTTTGAAAAACAAAAACAAACAAGAGTGTGAAACAATATTTTAGGTTAGGAACAGTTTTTTGTGTCAGCTCGACTAGTTAGTTCGGCCGGATATAGCCGCGAAGTCCCATAAATTCGGATCGAAAAATAGATCGGCCAGATACGGCCGTGCACGGCCGTATGTATGAACCTGTTGTAAGACGAGCATCTATTACTTTCTTTGTGGGGATCGTTCGGTCCTTTGGTAGTTTTCGGCCGACGCTAGTTCGGACGAAAACGAAAACGGTTCTAGTGGACGGCCCACCTAAAGCCGGCCTTTCTACTTGAAGTAAAATGAGTAGTGTCGTTGGAGGACAGAGGAATAGTGAGGAATGAGAAGAGAGACAAATTTGAAGAAAAAGCATTTAAAAGCAAAAAAGCGAAGAAAAAGTTTAGGGAAAAATACAGGAGTTAAAGGAAGATAAAAGATAAGAATGATATTTTTGTGGCTAGGATGACAGTAGAGGTAAAGTGTAAGAAGTGTTGGACAGGATGAAAAAATGAGGAAGAATAGAGTAAAGGAGTAAAATCGGACGAAGTTGACGAAAAAAAAAGATATTGAAGGCAAAGCGGAGATAAGAGGGATATTAATTGAGGTGAGGAGTGAATGTGGAGTGAAAGGTGTTGTAACATGATGAAGAAATGGGGAGGAGAAAAGGAAAAACAGGAAGAAATAGAGGATTTGGAATGAAAAATAAAGATGAAAAAACGACAGAAAAGCATGAAAAAAAGTGCAATGAAAGGAGAGTGACTAAAAGAAGGAATGAGTGTGTGTGAAAAAGAATAAGACATGATTACAAGCTCTCAAGGGCGTTATTGATTTGGTATAGTGGGATTCAATTAGATCTGTCAGTGGTCCTCATAGATAAACCCATGCCTCTCACTCAATGAATGCTGACATGATAAATTGAAACTCACTGAAGCTCCTAGTTGCGTTACAGACTAATGTCCTGTGAGTACGTTTCAAGTTTAGGACAGAAAATCGAAGAAAAGTTGAGTGTTGTGAATCTGGATTCGTCTGCATTTTGTCATTTTCTTCAAGTTCTGTTCTACTTTTTTGTCTCTTGTGTAGGTTACATTTTTTGTTTGTGTTTTTTTCTCGGGTTCGCAACTTTCAAGGTAGTAGTCTAACAGTCCTTGAAAGAGTTTGGAGTTAAGAGTTCTTTTTTACTTGAGTGATTTTCAAAACGGTATCTTTGGAATGTGAGATGGAGTTGGATTCAAGGGATCTGTTGAAATTGGAAAATGTTTTCCTCTGTTAGAATGTTTCAATTCTTATTTTATACAGGCTATAATCATCATCTTCATCAACTTACGTTTTAGGATGAGTCTACAGCCTACTCCAACTTACAAACGGCTTTGTGTACATAATATACGTTGATTTTGGACAGAAAGTGCAAATACCATAGATAAACAATAGCATAAGTAGATATCCCGGGCGTTTATGTTGCAACTTTACTGTTATCTCAAGCTGATAGTCTACGTAGTTTCTTCCTGTGAAGCTTTATGACGCTGGTAGTTTCTCATATTGGCGCCGTTCATAACTCTTACCCGGTCGAAACAGTAAAAATCGTCAATAATCGACAGTAATTGGCTTGAGATAACAGTAAAAATTGCGACATAAACACCCTATACCAGATAGGGATATCTACTTACGCTTTTGTTTCTCTATGAAACTACCCGTCCTGTATAACAAAAATACAGTATCTATAGAATATCTCATCAAATTTGACATAAATTTGCAGATTTAAACTGTATTGATGTATCATCACTACTAATAGTAAGTCCTGAAAGAAGACCTGAGCCGCTGTTAATTCCGTTGCTACTGTTGATTGAAGTTTCCTTTTTTCATGAATGAATAAAATAGTATATTTCGCACCTAGAGCAGAAAATGAGATTTTCCGGCTCGAAATCGGTTTACAAGTGGTTTACTAGAAATGGTGAGAGCCGGAAAAACATTTTTGCCCATGGTGCGAACGCTATTTTTGCCACACACAAAAATAAACTATATATATATATAGAAGTGGAAGGTGATAGCTCTAGCAAATCATTCTGAGGTAATCTGAATATCAGGAAATTGTACAAGTATTTTTATTTTTTATTCTGATTGTCTAAATAACCGAAAGATGATGTTCAATTATGTGGGAGTTTCAGTTTATACTTTTTAATTCTTTCAAATGACAATAAGATGATATTATCATGAATGTTTTAATTTTGAATAATGAACACAATAATGAAAAGTTTTTTGATCACCTTTCTTAGTTCCATGTTAGCGGCTGGAAAGGGAACTCTTTCCGGCCTAGGCCGGGAAGAAACCTGTTGACTGATCAGACGAGAGTCATCTGCGAACAATGACTTTCAGATCTATGTAGGGACTGGAAAACAGCTGCTTTCTGTGCAGTGTGGCGAAATAGTATATTTCGCACCTAGGGCCGAAAATGAGATATTCCCGGCTCGAAACCGGTTTTTAGTCCAAGGCCGTAGGCGAGGACTAGAAAAGATTGAGAGCCAGAAATACATTTTTGCCCATGGTGCGAACGCTATTTTCCGCCACACCAAAAAAAAACTTCCCAATATATAAGAAATTAAAAATAAATAAAATTCAAACAGCCTATTTGATAGTTTGAATCTTGGTTATGACAACTTTCACTGTCAATTAATTTCAATATTACTAATTAATAATTTACAATAGTGACAATATTTTTATACTATAATATTTCGAATAATTGTTTGAATTTTTATAGCTCGCGCTTTGCGCCTGGTGCAATATCTCATGGATAGATGGATGAATAGAATTTTCATTACTATTTTGAAATAATGTGATTAAAAAATTAATATATTGCATATTTCACAGTTTTGTCTCAAATATATCTAAAAATTGATTGAAATTTAAATTACGGTAACTAATATAAAAAATAGCTGATAAAGTCGAAATTCATCGACAAAAAAAAAATGTCACTGACCGAGGTTCGAACCTAGATCATGTTTGTAATTCACTGAGCTTGAGGTATTATGCCTTACGCTCTCGGCCATTGCATATCTTGATTGAAGATGCCTGTAAGTCAGGTAACGTATGTAGGCTACTCTAATATAGTGTATAGCGGCAAACTTAAAGCCGGTTTGCCGGCATTTCACAACAAAATATTGCTCTGAAAATAGTTAAATCATAGAGAAAACATTCGAAGATTCAATCTTGAGTGGGCCTAATGTTTTCTCTATATGGTATGATATTGAAGAAAAATTATCTAAAAAGTTTAATAATGAATTACGGAGAAATTACTAGGAATTTTTCAGTCAAGGCTGAGTTTCACCAGTAGCTTACCTTAAACTTTGAGATCACTGCTGTATTTTCCTATTATTATTGTTGATTGTATTGCTTAAGAAGTGGAATCGATAATAAAAGAGAAACATTATTACTCTACCTCTTTTTCAAATATTGATACAATTATTGTACTTTGATTTCAAATTCGATTCTTCACTTTTAAATACTTGCGATACGTACCTTTCTGACAATGGACAAGCAGCCACATTATATTGTGAGGCTATGGAGATATCATCGTATTCTATTGTTTGATATCAAAAACACAATAATAAATATTAAATTATGAAACGTAATTTAAAATATATTATATATGATACGCGATTCACGATACATAATTATATAGATTATTACAGTCGTTATGAGATTATGTCTATGATTTTTGTGAGATCGGACACGATCAGCTGTTATTCAAGGTCATTCTACAGCCTAGGGCCGTAAAGTTTTACCGGCCTGATCGGAAAACAATCACTTTCGGCCTCCATATGACGCACGTAAACAGCTCATTACATCCAAGTGTGGCGAAAAAAAATTTGTTGTTACTTAACATTTTTCCCTGGAAGTTGTTTTCATTTCATGGAGATTGCTCATTCTCACTTGATGAGTCATATTCGGATTGATTTCTAAATATTGGTGATTAACTGATAATATCGTCAGTGTAATTCTGATTGACATCAATTTTACGTTGAGATGTGTGTATGAATCAATATTGAATGGAGAAGATTTGAGCAGAAATCCGTTTCAAAGACAAAGTCCCGTTGCAACTACATTTGTTACATTTTTGGATTTGATCGTGATTGAGTGTTCATTGAAGACATCATCCGCTTCTTTTATTAGCTCCTGTAGCATTTAACCAACCTTTTTTTTCATAGCACTACAGCCCAATATGAGCTTTGGCCGCCTCCACTACAGCTCTCCATGCTTCGGTCCTCTATTATTGTCTCCCATTTCTCTATATCCCATTTTTTGGATATCGTCTCTCACTTCATCATTTGAACTTCATTTTTTATATTCTAAAATTCAATAGACCATAAGTAATAGTGTAACTATGCCCTTACATTGATCATTGTAATGCAATGTTCAACATTGATGTTTTGATGTTTACATGGTATAATTTAATTATTTATTATTTATTTATTTATTTATTTATTTATTTATTATTCATTTATTTATTTATTTATTTATTTATTCATTTATTTATTTATTTATTTATTTATTTATTTATTATTATTTATTTATTTATTTATTTATTTATTTATTATTATTTATCATTTTTTATTATTATTTATTTATATTATTTATTATTTATTTATTTATTTATTTATTATATTTATTATTTATTTATTTATTGATCATTCATTTAT
>NW_024093866.1:0-10747 GCF_014356525.2 Nilaparvata lugens | reverse complement strand
AATTTCTCACTATAATCCTCTCATAAACCACGTACAGGGTATATCATAAAGTAATAAATGAAGATCTTTGATATAATTCAATATTATGTATATTTGTAATTCAGTTTAATTAATGAGATACTATCTTACAAAGATTGGCTATCAATGCGATCGTCACTCACCTATAAAAGAAAGAATGAAATTACAACACAAATAAACATTTTTTTTTTTTTTTTACAAACAGCATTGAAAAATACATAACATTTTGAATGTTTTTCAAGGCTCATTTTTGTTATTACATTGAATTCTATGCATACCTCTCTGTTTGTGATCATGAGGTTTACCAGCATGTAATTTTCCAGTTTACTCAAAGCTTGTAATTTTCAATTGTCTGCCTACGATTTATTTATTTATTTATTTATTTATTCGTTGATATAATTACAAATCATATGAATATGATCGGGTAGAACAACAGGCACAGCCCAAAACTATTCTGTTCCCAAATTTTGATAAATAATGAAATGTCCGAACATTTTTTCTAAAGGAACAGAATGGTATTCACTTAATTGATTAAAATGTCTATCTATAATGAATTGAACGCACAAATCTGAAGACTTTAACTCAGACTCCGCACCAAACACATTATCCATCTCAGTACAGTAGCTTGATGTTGTATCAGCAAAGACAAGATTTAAAATAGTTGAAGTAATACCTGTAGCAGCCCCTGCCGCCCCCTTAAGTACTTTCGCGGCCGAGCTTAAGAAGCCTCTCCCTCGTTTTCTTCCACTTTGCTTTCTCTTACATACCACCATTTTCATTACCTTTCAACTCAATGGTTGAATTAACTAAAGTTAATTAATTAATCATTAGACTAACTTAATAAAAGAAAAATGGAAATTTTCTATTAATTGGAATAATACTTTGAATTCATCTATTCAGATTGCAAAATGCATTTCAAAAACAGATGGCCCCATGCGTTATCTCCTATTCTCGCTACTGCTTTTTCCTCTATTACGAAAGCCATGACAAAAATCAGTCGTGAGTTCCTTTTTAATCCTGCCTTTATACTGCCAGTTGAAGTGAATCCATATTATTCACTTTATATGTGGCATGCACCCAACTCGAGCCCCCTAGCACGTTGCCGCTTTTTCCTCTATTACAAAAGCCATGCGAAAGAGAAATCAGTCGTGAGTTCCTTTTTAATCCAGCCTTCCTATACTGCCAGTTGAAGTGATCCATTCTGCTCCTCGGGACGGCCTTGTGAAGGTCGGGAGGGCGTTGCCCGGCCTTGAGTGAGTGAGCGACCGAGTGATGTCAGCTTGTGCATACATCAAGCTATATATAAAAACACATTTTTAATTTTTATCACTTAATGCAACTTGGAGAGTGATTGAGTGCACTTGTCTACACGTACTAGCTGGCGAGGAGGCCTATCACAATTGCGAGCACTGCATACTCCACAGAGGTTAGCTCGACGCTAACATTATTGATTGTAAGTAAAAATTTTTGTTACATTCTCATATTTTGTGAAATAACACTAAATTGATTTTTATAATATATATTTAGTGTTACAGTTATTAAATATTTCATTGTTTTTCCACAGCATTTTCTCACCTCACAACTCGGTCTCATAAGCAGTTGTGCTCTCGTGAGGGAAACTTACCTGCATCGAGAAAATCATAGCCGAGGAGCTAAGCTACCTGAACCGAGTCGAGGAGCTGAGAGAAGTCGATTATTTCATTTCGTCAAATCAACACATGTAAGTTCATTTTTACTTAATTTTCCTCTTCTCCGAGGACAATATTGTCTCCATGTTAGATCCTTCAACAAGGAAGTAAGAGGAGCTCATTTTTCAAACATGAATCTTATCTTGACAGTGTTTTCTATCATCAATATGACATTTTAATATTTAACCAACCAGTAGCAAAGTTGATGCATTTCATTTATTTACAATATTGCACACATACTTGATTTTGATCTTTCTTTGTCAATCTTGTTCTAAGCCTGTTTCATCTGAAGAATCTCGTAAAAAATTCCAGATAAGTTTTTTAATTGTTCTTTTGTAAATGAGCATTGTTTTCTATTATAACCTTCTTAATTCTATTGATAGACTGTGTAATTATTGCCAGACTACAGTCCAAAACTTCTTTTCATCCCAATTTCATAAAATAAATTGTCCAAATAAAGGTTATGCACATGCGACTTTTCAATTCTTCACTAATTTCCACGTTGAAACAGAATACAAACACATGAAACAATTGATTTTGAATTTAGAAAGATTAAGATCCGAATTGACAAAAAAGCACTAAAAACTGTAAAATAAATATTAATTACTGTATTGTTCCTCATAAAACTAATGAATAAAGCCGATTAAGATCAATTAAAAAATGAATCAATTAAGGTTCACCAGAGAGTTATGCAAAACTTTTGTTATAATTAGATTTATGAGAAGCAAACCAGCATAATTAATTTCTCACTATAATCCCTCTCATAAACCACGTACAGGGTATAATCTATAAAGTAAATAAATGAAGATCTTTGATATAATTCAATATATTATGTATATTTTGTAATTCAGTTTAATTAATGAGATACTATACTTACAAAGATTGGGCTATCAATGCGATCGTCACTCACCTATAAAAGAAAGAATGAAATTACAACACAAATAAACATTTTTTTTTTTTTTTTTACAAACAGCATTGAAAAATACATAACAATTTTGAATGTTTTTCAAGGCTCATTTTGTTATTACATTGAATTCTATGCATACCTCTCTGTTTGTGATCATGAGGTTTACCAGCATGTAATTTTCCAGTTTACTCAAAGCTTGTAATTTTTCAATTGTCTGCCTACGATTTTATTTATTTATTTATTCATTTATTTATTCGTTGATATAATTACAAATCATATGAATATGATCGGGTAGAACAACAGGCACAGCCCAAAACTATTCTGTTCCCAAATTTTGATAAATAATGAAATGTCCGAACATTTTTTCTAAAGGAACAGAATGGTATTCACTTAATTGATTAAAATGTCTATCTATAATGAATTGAACGCACAAATCTGAAGACTTTAACTCAGACTCCGCACCAAACACATTATCCATCTCAGTACAGTAGCTTGATGTTGTATCAGCAAAGACAAGATTTAAAATAGTTGAAGTAATACCTGTAGCAGCCCCTGCCGCCCCCTTAAGTACTTTCGCGGCCGAGCTTAAGAAGCCTCTCCCTCGTTTTCTTCACTTTGCTTTCTCTTACATACCACCATTTTCATTACCTTTCAACTCAATGGTTGAACATTAACTAAAGTTAATTAATTAATCATTAGACTAACTTAATCTAAAAGAAAAATGGAAATTTTCTATTAATTGGAATAATACTTTGAATTCATCTATTCAGATTGCAAAATGCATTTCAAAAACAGATGGCCCCATGCGTTATCTCCTATTCTCGCTACTGCTTTTTCCTCTATTACGAAAGCCATGACAAAAATCAGTCGTGAGTTCCTTTTTAATCCTGCCTTCCTATACTGCCAGTTGAAGTGAATCCATATTATTCACTTTATATGTGGCTTGCACCCAACTCGAGCCCCCTGGCACGTTGCCGCTTTTTCCTCTATTACAAAAGCCATGCGAAAGAGAAATCAGTCGTGAGTTCCTTTTTAATCCAGCCTTCCTATACTGCCAGTTGAAGTGAATCCATTCTGCTCCTCGGGACGGCCTTGTGAAGGTCGGGAGGGCGTTGCCCGGCCTTGAGTGAGTGAGCGACCGAGTGATGTCAGCTTGTGCATACATCAAGCTATATATAAAAACACATTTTTAATTTCTTATCACTTAATGCAACTTGGAGAGTGATTGAGTGCACTTGTCTACACGTACTAGCTGGCGAGGAGGCCTATCACAATTGGCGAGCACTGCATACTCCACAGAGGTTTAGCTCGACGCTAACATTATTGATTGTAAGTAAAAATTTTTGTTACATTCTCATATTTTTGTGAAATAACACTAAATTGATTTTTATAATATATATTTAGTGTTACAGTTATTAAATATTTCATTGTTTTTCCACAGCATTTTCTCACCTCACAACTCGGTCTCATAAGCAGTTGTGCTCTCGTGAGGGAAACTTACCTGCATCGAGAAAATCATAGCCGAGGAGCTAAGCTACCTGAACCGAGTCGAGGAGCTGAGAGAAGTCGATTATTTCATTTCGTCAAATCAACACATGTAAGTTCATTTTTACTTAAATTTTCCTCTTCTCCGAGGACAATATTGTTCTCCATGTTAGATCCTTCAACAAGGAAGTAAGAGGAGCTCATTTTTCAAACATGAATCTTATCTTGACAGTGTTTTCTATCATCAATATGACATTTTAATATTTAACCAACCAGTAGCAAAGTTGATGCATTTCATTTATTTACAATATTGCACACATACTTGATTTTGATCTTTCTTTGTCAATCTTGTTCTAAGCCTGTTTCATCTGAAGAATCTCGTAAAAAATTCCAGATAAGTTTATTTAATTGTTCTTTTGTTAAATGAGCATTGTTTTCTATTATAACCTTCTTAATTCTATTGATAGACTGTGTAATTATTGTCAGACTACAGTCCAAAACTTCTTTTCATCCCAATTTCATAAAATAAATTGTCCAAATAAAGGTTATGCACATGCGACTTTTCAATTCTTCACTAATTTCCACGTTGAAACAGAATACAAACACATGAAACAATTGATTTTGAATTTAGAAAGATTAAGATCCGAATTGACAAAAAAGCACTAAAAACTGTAAAATAAATATTAATTACTGTATTGTTCCTCATAAAACTAATGAATAAAGCCGATTAAGATCAATTAAAAAATGATAATCAATTAAGGTTCACCAGAGAGTTATGCAAAACTTTTGTTATAATTAGATTTATGAGAAGCAAACCAGCATAATTAATTTCTCACTATAATCCCTCTCATAAACCACGTACAGGGTATAATCTATAAAGTAAATAAATGAGATCTTTGATATAATTCAATATATTATGTATATTTTGTAATTCAGTTTAATTAATGAGATACTATACTTACAAAGATTGGGCTATCAATGCGATCGTCACTCACCTATAAAAGAAAGAATGAAATTACAACACAAATAAACATTTTTTTTTTTTTTTTACAAACAGCATTGAAAAATACATAACAATTTTGAATGTTTTTCAAGGCTCATTTTGTTATTACATTGAATTCTATGCATACCTCTCTGTTGTGATCATGAGGTTTACCAGCATGTAATTTTCCAGTTTACTCAAAGCTTGTAATTTTCAATTGTCTGCCTACGATTTTATTTATTTATTTATTTATTTATTCGTTGATATAATTACAAATCATATGAATATGATCGGGTAGAACAACAGGCACAGCCCAAAACTATTCTGTTCCCAAATTTTGATAAATAATGAAATGTCCGAACATTTTTTCTAAAGGAACAGAATGGTATTCACTTAATTGATTAAAATGTCTATCTATAATGAATTGAACGCACAAATCTGAAGACTTTAACTCAGACTCCGCACCAAACACATTATCCATCTCAGTACAGTAGCTTGATGTTGTATCAGCAAAGACAAGATTTAAAATAGTTGAAGTAATACCTGTAGCAGCCCCTGCCGCCCCCTTAAGTACTTTCGCGGCCGAGCTTAAGAAGCCTCTCCCTCGTTTTCTTCCACTTTGCTTTCTCTTACATACCACCATTTTCATTACCTTTCAACTAAGGAGTGGCCGTAGTCGAGTGAATCCATATTATTCACTTTATATGTGGCATGCACCCAACTCGAGCCCCCTAGCACGTTGCCGCTTTTTCCTCTATTACGAAAGCCATGCGAAAGAGAAATCAGTCGTGAGTTCCTTTTTATCCAGCCTTCCTATACTGCCAGTTGAAGTGAATCCATTCTGCTCCTCGGGACGGCCTTGTGAAGGTCGGGAGGGCGTTGCCCGGCCTTGAGTGAGTGAGCGACCGAGTGATGTCGCTTGTGCATACATCAAGCTATATATAAAAACACATTTTTAATTTCTTATCACTTAATGCAACTTGGAGAGTGATTGAGTGCACTTGTCTCCACGTACTAGCTGGCGAGGAGGCCTATCACCAATTGGCGAGCACTGCATACTCCACAGAGGTTTAGCTCGACGCTAACATTATTGATTGTAAGTAAAAATTTTTGTTACATTCTCATATTTTTGTGAAAAACACTAAATTGATTTTTATAATATATTTAGTGTTACAGTTATTAAATATTTCATTTTGTTTTCCACAGCATTTTCTCACCTCACAACTCGGTCATAAGCAGTTGTGCTCTCGTGAGGGAAACTTACCTGCATCGAGGAAAATCATAGCCGAGGAGCTAAGCTACCTGAACCGAGTCGAGGAGCTGAGAGAAGTCGATTATTCATTCGTCAAATCAACACATGTAGTTCTTTTACTTAAATTTTCCTCTTCTCCGAGGACAATATGTTCTCCATGTTAGATCCTTCAACAAGGAGTAAGAGAGCTCATTTTTCAAACATGAATTATCTGACAGTGTTTTCTATATCAATATGACATTTTAATATTTAACCACCCAGTCAAAGTTGATGCATTTCATTTTTACAATATGCACAATACTTGATTTTGATCTTCTTGTCAATCTTGTTCTAAGCCTGTTCATCTGAAGAATCTCGTAAAAAATTCCAGATAAGTTTATTTAATGGTCTTTTGTTAAATGAGCATTGTTTTCTATTATAACCTTCTTAATCTATTGATAGACTGTGTAATTATTGTCAGACTACAGTCCAAAATTCTTGTTCATCCCAATTTCATAAAATAAATTGTCCAAATAAAGGTTATGCACATGCGACTTTTCAATTCTTCACTAATTTCCACGTTGAAACAGAATACAAACACATGAAACAATTGATTTTGAATTTAGAAAGCTTTAAGATCCGAATTGACAAAAAAGCACTAAAAACTGTAAAATAATATTATTACTGTATTGTTCCTCATAAAACTAATGAATAAAGCCGATTAAGATCAATTAAAAATGATAATCAATTAAGGTTCACCAGAGAGTTATGCAAAACTTTTGTTATAATTAGATTTATGAGAAGCAAACCAGCATAATTAATTTCTCACTATAATCCCTCTCATAACCACGTACAGGGTATAATCTATAAAGTAAATAAATGAAGATCTTTGATATAATCAATATATTATGTATATTTTGTAATTCAGTTTAATTAATGAGATACTATACTTACAAAGATGGGCTATCAATGCGATCGTCACTCACCTATAAAAGAAAGAATGAAATTACAACACAAATAAACATTTTTTTTTTTTTTTTACAACAGCATTGAAAAATACATAACAATTTTGAATGTTTTTCAAGGCTCATTTTGTTATTACATTGAATTCTAGCATACCTCTCTGTTGTGATCATGAGGTTTACCAGCATGTAATTTTCCAGTTTACTCAAAGCTTGTAATTTTTCAATTGTCTGCCTACGATTTTATTTATTTATTTATTTATTTATTCGTTGATATAATTACAATCATATGAATATGATCGGGTAGAACAACAGGCACAGCCCAAAACTATTCTGTTCCCAAATTTTGATAAATAATGAAATGTCCGAACATTTTTTCTAAAGGAACAGAATGGTATTCACTTAATTGATTAAAATGTCTATCTATAATGAATTGAACGCACAAGCTGAAGACTTTAACTCAGACTCCGCACCAAACACATTATCCATCTCAGTACAGTAGCTTGATGTTGTATCAGCAAAGACAAGATCACTACTAACAGATTAGCTTGCTCTAGCTTATTATTATTATTATGAAAAGCACACTCTAGCGATAATTTATTGTACTTTATAATATAATATATTTTGGTTACAGTTTGGTTACATGTTTCACAGCATTTTCTCACCTCTCAACTCGAGGAGTCAAAGGCAGTATCTACACCTGAGAGGAATCAATCATACCATAGGCCGCTATCTACTCCTGTACCATAGACTGCTATCTACACCTGTAGCATAGGCCGCTATTACACCTCTACACTCGAGGAGATTCACGCATCATCAAACACATGTAAGTATATTTTTACTTAAAGTTTTCTCCTCCGAGGACGATATTGTTCTCGAGGACAGTGTTTGTCCTCGGAGGATAAAAAACCTTCTACATTATACTGCATGCTTGTGATTTTTTCGCTTCATCTATATGATGAGCGTCTTGTGTCTTAGACTCATCAGCATAATATACAAAAACGGTGTATGCATTACTTTTTCAAATGGTTCAACGATAATATATTTACAAAACACACACATTGGAGATAGTGATAGTTATGTAAGAAATAACATTTCTTGCAAAATAGTCTGCTCTATCAGTTAATGGTTTGCAAATGTAACAATGTAGATGGTGTGGAGGTAGTTTTTCAACCACTCTCCTTGTACAGATAATCTTCTGGCATATTAGTAAATGATAAATATCTTCTTCATATAATCGTAGAATATATTATCGTAATTTCATCTTCAATTGTTATATTTCCTTTCCTTCTACAGTTCGGGCTAAATTTTGCATGTTCGTTGGCTACAACATCATTTTTGACCAATCTCCTATACAAACTGAACAAAATACGCAGCGCACAATATCGGTTCACTTGCAAATACAAAACTGTCTTTCGCCATATTTCTGCCGACAAATTCTGACTAGTTTTGTCCATTTTTTATCGAATGTTAATAATCTCAATCTTTCATGTAACATTATCTGTCCTTGTGATACATCGTGAATGCCAATTCACAACTGATTGTGAATTACATTCCTTTACACATACTATTAATTGCCTATGCCATCCTGATCATATTCTTTTGTTTTTTCAGTATCATGCCAAGGGAACGCAGACTTCGTGGGATCAATTCAAGCGCAGTTCACCATCGCATCAGTTTTGAGGACGAGGATATTGACATGAGAGTGTGCTTGAGAGGATGAAAACTCGAGTTTTCGAGATAATTAGGGAGCATGCGGCACGGTATGATGCAAATGTTAAGTGGTACATAGTGCTTAACGTTTATTGTATAAATTAGTGGTGCTGGATGACAAGGTTGATGAGTCTGTTTATCTCTAATAAATCTACATAGTTACTCCAACATAGCGCTAAACGTGCTTGAGAACTATGAAGATTTTAATAAGCATTTTTTCTTGGCTGTGAGAAAAATCTCTCATCTTTCGAAAATTTCGTAAGACATGGGAGCGGATGGGTGTGAAGAAAATTGAATCACTGGATGTGAACGGATTAAATATAATCCTATATACATATTCCAGTTTCATTCAAACACCCCAGTTTTGAAAAAAACAAAAAATGTATTATAAATGTCAAAAATCTTTCTGACGAAAAAATGTTTTTTTGGTCGGTCCTTGCATATTTCCATCAGAAACCAAATAGAGCGACTTGACTGTAACGATTTGAGCAAGTTGCTCACAGACTCAATATGCGAGGTGTAAATTCCCGGTGACGACACGCGATATTAAGAAATTTGAAATACTCAATCCGGACATTGCAATTCACGTCATCGCGTATGACAACAAAAAGTTTTTTCCCCTACCGTACAAGCATTTCCCGCACGCGTAAACACCAAATTAATCTTTTAATGTTGAAAGGCGATGCAGGAAAAACACATTATTGTTTAATCAACACCGCGAACGGGAAAAAACGGGCTATCACGTCTTCTCTCCCACCTTTCAAAATGCCACGGAAGTACATGTATGCAATTTTGTTTTCACCGTTCACATCGAAGAAATCTATAAATGTAGACGAAAGCAAATTTGTTGAAACATGTGGAACTTTGTTCCAAGTTTGAATCTCAGCGCGTTTCATATCCTAAACGCGGAGAGACAATTAAATCAAGAAACTAGGCGCGACATTGAAGAAAAAGTACTATTTACGTGGATTTAGAAACATACGTTGTGAATATTGATATGATGATGATGATGATGATTGCGATTCTGATGAAGTTACTCATAGTTACACAAAGAAAACGGCGCGGCATATTCCTTGCGGGTATTGTTTCGTTGTTATAGATGTAAACGGAGAAATCGCCTACGGACCTGTACTCCATAGATCGAGTAGTTTAGACGAAAAAATCATGGAGAAATTTCTTCAGGAATTTACAGATCTTGGCGAAATTTTGTATGAGGATATGAAACGTGAAATTCCGATGCACATTTGACCGAAAGTGAAGAGCGCGCGATTTCAAAATCAGTAAACTGCGGGCTTTGTGCTGAACTGTTCTCAAAAACCGATATAAATGTCGTCACCATGCACATGAAACCGGTAATTACCTATGTGCAGCACATGTTCTTGCAATTTAACAGCTCGTACTCCGGAGTACATTTCGTGTTATTTTCATAATTCTCCGGTTTTGATTCGCATTTTATTCTGAAAGCGCTCGGTAAATGTAAAAAAGAAATTCCTGCATCGCAAATACGTCAGAGAGATTTTGACACTTTCAGTAGGCAAAATTAATTTTAGATTCCTACAAGTTTATGTCTGAATCCTTGGAAGTATTGGTGCGTAATTTGGTAGAAAGTACAGACATGGAAAAAGTTCAAACGATTATTTTCGGTGTTTCATGATCCACCTCGCGAACACAGACAGCTCTTGTTGAAAAAGGAGTATATCCCTACTCGTACATGAGCTGTCCCGAAAAATTCGTGGAAACATCGCTCCCTCCCATTGAATG
>NW_024093865.1:0-12060 GCF_014356525.2 Nilaparvata lugens | reverse complement strand
GACGAAAGCAAATTTGTTGAAACATGTGGAACTTTGTTCCAAGTTTGAATCTCAGCGCGTTTCATATCCTAAACGCGGAGAGACAATTAAATCAAGAAACTAGGCGCGACATTGAAGAAAAAGTACTATTTACGTGGATTTAGAAACATACGTTGTGAATATTGATATGATGATGATGATGATGATTGCGATTCTGATGAAGTTACTCATAGTTACACAAAGAAAACGGCGCGGCATATTCCTTGCGGGTATTGTTTCGTTGTTATAGATGTAAACGGAGAAATCGCCTACGGACCTGTACTCCATAGATCGAGTAGTTTAGACGAAAAAATCATGGAGAAATTTCTTCAGGAATTTACAGATCTTGGCGAAATTTTGTATGAGGATATGAAACGTGAAATTCCGATGCACATTTGACCGAAAGTGAAGAGCGCGCGATTTCAAAATCAGTAAACTGCGGGCTTTGTGCTGAACTGTTCTCAAAAACCGATATAAATGTCGTCACCATGCACATGAAACCGGTAATTACCTATGTGCAGCACATGTTTCTTGCAATTTAACAGCTCGTACTCCGGAGTACATTTCGTGTTATTTTCATAATTCTCCGGTTTTGATTCGCATTTTATTCTGAAAGCGCTCGGTAAATGTAAAAAAGAAATTCCTGCATCGCAAATACGTCAGAGAGATTTTGACACTTTCAGTAGGCAAAATTAATTTTAGATTCCTACAAGTTTATGTCTGAATCCTTGGAAGTATTGGTGCGTAATTTGGTAGAAAGTACAGACATGGAAAAAGTTCAAACGATTATTTTCGGTGTTTCATGATCCACCTCGCGAACACAGACAGCTCTTGTTGAAAAAGGAGTATATCCCTACTCGTACATGAGCTGTCCCGAAAAATTCGTGGAAACATCGCTCCCTCCCATTGAATGTTTTCATAACGACTGGCCACTTTTCAAGGTAACTGTAGGAAAAAACAATTTCTTAGTCTTTTTCATTCACATAGTTTTTCTGTTATCTTCTCTCCACTACTCTCATTTCACACTTCTATCCAGTCTTTGCTTCTTCCATTCTTCCATCCATTCTCTTCTTCATCTTCTTATTCTTCTTTTCTTCACTTTTTCTTTTTCTTCTTCTTCCTTTCTTCCTTCTTCTTCATTTCTTCTTCTTCTTCTTCTTCTTCTTCTTCTTTTTCTTCTTCTTCTTCTTCTCCCTTTTCCTCCAACTGTTACTTCCTGTTCTTCTCCTTTTAGTTAATTATTTTTCCCCTCTTTCTCAATTTTTTTCTGTCTCGTTTTTTCTCCTTGTCCATTTCCCCTTCTTCTTCTTCTTTCTTCTTTTTCTAATTCTTCTTCTATCCTCTCCCAACTCACCTCACTTCAACAGTATTCTTTCCATTCCCATCTCCTATTCAGTATTCCATATCTTCTCCTTGTTCAGTCTCAGAGCCATTACCTTTCTCGAGGTGGTGCAACCAACCTATCTCTGACAAGTGAAATTCTCCTTGGGAGTCCGCCTTCCAACAAAGCAGTGCTGAAGCTAAGTGCTAAGTGCGCACAAAGCACGGAAAATTAGAAAAAGCTGCACGCTGTCTGCGGTTATGTCTGTGACTGCTTGCAGGAGATGTGCCTTATATTTCAAAGGTGTTTTGCACACTATTCTCTATTATTCTCTATTCTTTATGTCCACCTCTCCTTCTATACCTCTCCCCTCCTCTACTTCTCTATCTTCCCTCTCCACTGTTCCTCTACCTCTCTCCACCTCTCTATTCCTCGATTCCATAGTCGCTGATGCCTCCTAGATATTATACGAATCTCTCATCTGAAAAAAGTGTAGCGCTACTGTTATTCTCACCAACAATTTGTAACCTTCTTCTTCTCCGTAGGAAAAAGTTACTAATGTCAACGACATTTTTCATCTTTGTAAGAGAAGAGATAGGAATTTTACATTTTTCAAAAGATGACTTCTTAGCATATCGTTGCAGAGGTTTGTGTGTATTTGTTATCTTCATGTACAAATTCTGACAAAATCAAACACTCCGAAAAAATGTGAAGTACACGAGCCAATCAAAGAATAAGTGTATGCCTCGGAACGAACAAAACGGTCATGTCGATATGTAGATTTAAGTTCGCTAGCGACCCTCTCTGTATCTGTTCTATATCAAAGACTCCAAATGTTTCAATCGTTGCAGAGCTGTTCAGTATAATAGATATTCACCGCGACTTAGTCGTACTTGTTTGCACCTTTAAAATAGTTTTTGTTGAGTTCTTTTAACGCATGTTATCGTAAATTGTTTGATTTTCAGAGACTTTTAACTAGTAGCTCGTGAACAGTAGACCTCGCGCTCAGTGAGTTACATTGACCTTTTGTTATGTTTTCTCAAAAATTAATAAATAATTTATCAATTAAAAATGTCTAGAAAAATCATAAATAAACATAGAGCTTTCTGTCCTATATCGTACCGTGACGTGTCGTCCCGAATGTGAGTGTGAGCGCTGTATCAGGTCTGGCCTCAACTGTCTACAACGGTTGATGGAAAGATACATTTCCAAGATGTTCGATGTTTTTGAACGGGTAGTATTATAGTCAACTGTCTACTAACGTAATGGAAAGATACATTTTCAGATGTTCGATGTTTTTTGAACGGGTAGTATTGTAGTCCAACTAGACAGCTGATTTATGATGAATAATTGTATAGTCTGATTTTTACGGTAATATTAGCGTATGAAGGAGGCTCCTTTTTCCTTTTTTATTATCCTTAAATGCAAATTGCCAAAAAACCTTGTATATACGTTGACGCGCAATTTAAAAAGGTATCCTGTCAAATTCATGAAAATCTATTACCGCGTTTCGCCGTAAATGCGCAACATAAAAACATATAAACATTTAAACATTCAAACATTTAAACATTAGAGAAATGCCAAACCGTCGACTTGAATCTTGGACCTCACTTTGCTCGGTCAAAATTATGAAACCTTTTTTGAACCCTTACTTAGTTGATTGTGTAAGAAGGAAACAACCTATCAACGTTTATAACTCTTGCGGATCTCACAAGGAATCAACTACTACCACAATCAACTAAATCATTTATTCATTCATGAAAAATGGTCATTCATTATGAAATAATGATAACATGTCAGAAATGTTGAGAAATGTTCTTATTGCATGTATGGGAATGAATATCGGGATCAACCTTACACAAAATTATTGAAATTACTGTAGTTGAAAAATAGTCATTCGTTTATGAAATAATAATAAATGAATAATATATCAGAAATGTCTTAGTCTCAGTATGGAATAAATATTGGGATCAACCTATTCCACATTATTGAAATTACTGTAGTTGAAAAAAGTCATGTCATCTATGAAATAAATAAATAAATGAATAACATATCAGAAATGTTGAGAAATGTTCCTAGTCTCATGTATTGGAATAAATCAACCTAATACAAAATTATTGAAAATACGGTGAGATGTTCATCATCAACATCAAAAGCAGTCGTTAGGTCATGTCAGAGGCCCTGAAATTGATCAGTTGCGACCTGAAAACTCTGACACGAGACTGAGCCAGCCAGGTCACACGATATTATTATTATATTATCAAACATCAATGATTTCTGATTAAATTTTTGCATTCGTTTGAGATCGAATTACGTTGGTCGTTCAATTTCTAATTCAATCTTGATCGAATTGAAATGCAGCTTTAGCAATCACTAGAAATTCGGTTGATAGTGCAAGTAGCTCAACATTTCCCATCCAACTAATGGCCCACCAAAAGTAATTCCTTTGAATTTCAATCTACAAGCACTGCAGATTAATTCGCAGACTGGTTTTGTCGTAAATCAAACTGGACAGCATTCAACTAAGTTTCTTGGAAATCGTCCAAAGCAGAGCTGGTGCTATCCAAATCCTTGCTCCATTGGTCATTTCGACTGACATATAGACTGCATTGTCGATTTGTCCTTCTGAACTCAATTGAATACTTTCCATTTGTTTGGGATATTTATGTCATTATGTACAATCATTATATTCTCAAATGAGTAGATATAGAGGATATTATACGATTTATGAATCTTTTCGATTAAAAAAAGATTCTTTTACAAACTATAATAAATTAATTAATTCATAAAGAATCACTCACACTTTACAACCCAAGTCCCTATAATAATGTATCTACATACATTGATAACAACTGAGGTAAAGATTGAATCACTACGCTCTTCACAGTGTCGTCGAAAAATTTGTTTCTGGAATATTCTTATCCATGATGCATCAGTTCTCTATTATGAAATATTTTGTCATTTGAGGTTCTCTGTTGATAGAAAATTCACTTAAACATTACGAATCGATTTCTAATGGGGAATAATTTATTACCAATCACAACACAAAAATATGTAGCTTCCAGCATGAAAATGAATAGTAGACTGTCGATCCATTCATCTATCATTATTTCACCCTCATCAACTCAAGCATTGGATACTGTGAACATTATTTTGGGTAACACTTACTTACTTATTTACTTTATCTGGCTCTACAGTCTTGGGTGGACCTTGGACTCCTCTACATGACGCCTCCAGACATTCGCTCTTGTGCTCCCTGCCGCCAGTTCGCCCCACCTAGCACACGGAGATTCCACCACATCGCTGATCCATCTCTTCTTGGCCTTCCTCTTTTCGGTGCCCATCATCCTTCATCAAGCAGCTTTTGGGTACTCTTTCATCAATCATTCTTACCACGTGACCCAGCCTTTCTATTCTTTTTGCTTTGATACACCTTATAATATTTCTTTCGCCAATTGCTTCATCAATCTCATTGTTAAATCTGGCTCTCCAGTTTCCTTCAACGCAGACCGGTCCCCATATCCTCCTGTACATCTTTCTCTCGATAGACCTCAACGCTCTTTCATCTCTATTCAAATGGTCCACGTTTCAGCTCCATAAGTCACAACCGGCCTTATCAATGTTTTGTACATCTTTCTTTACTTGGTTTGCCTAGGATCATTCTGCTTTTGAAAATTTCTGGTTAGCATAATATGCCCGATTGCCATCATAATTCGAGTGGAGATTTCATGACTAGTTTTATTATCAGCTGTCAGTGTTACTCCCAAGTATTTAAACTCGCTGACGCCTTCCACTTCACAATCGTCTTCTATTTTCAGTTTCTAATCAGTCTTCTTCTTTCATCTGCTGACATTCGCATGTACTTTGTCTTACCTACATTTATTTCAAGGCCTAAAATGTAGCTTCCTCTTTGAGTGTGCAAAACATTTCTTTCAGGCTATGCTCATTCCTTGCTAACAAAACAATATCGTCCGCATAGGCCATAGCTTGGTAGGTTCTATTTATTATTGTTCCTGTCGTACCCAACTTATGCAGTGTTTTTTCCAGCACTAAATTGAAAAGAGTATCGGAAAGAGCGTCTCCTTGCCTACCGCCAGTTGTGACACTGAACACTCGGCTCAGCTTATTTCCGATCTTCACTTGAGCTGTTGACCCGGCATTGTTACCTTTATGAGATTGTCAAGCTTTCTCGGCACTCCATACTCAAGCAGTAATCGTATCATTTTGCTCCTCTTGATGCTGTCAAAAGCTGTCGAAATCCACGAACAGCAAATGAGATCCGTGTTGTATTCAAGCATTTTTCCATGCACTGCTTCATTGCAAAGACCTGATCTGTTGTACTCCTTCCCTGTCTAAAACCGCATTGAGCTCACCAATTATCTCCTCAGCATACACCACTAGACGCCTTAGTATTAGGAGCAGAAGAACTTTGTATGACGTAGACAGTAATGTCATCACTCTATAATTATTACAAACATTTTGTCTCCTTTCTGAATATGTGGACATATTGTACCTTTGGACCACTCTTCAGGCATCTTCTCCTGCTCCCATCGCCATATTATTAGGGTATGCAAAGCTCTCAAAAACTTATCTCCTCCGTACTTGAGTTGTTTCTGCGTATTGCATCACCGCCTGGTGCTTTATTATTTTCAACTTTTTGATGATGTCCTTACTTCCTCAACGTTGGCGCATGAAGCAGGGGTTCAGCGCTTGAATATAATACTTGTTCCTCATCATCTTCATCCTCCGCATCCCTCGGTTTAAAAGGTACTCAACTTCTTTTTTTTCATTTGACACTCGCCATAAATAGTAACTTTGTACTAATATCATACTGCGAGGTGAATTCATAACTTCCTACCAGTTGGAGAAGTTAGAATGTGAGATGAATATTGTGACTCCCACCTAAAAAGGCATCTTTATTCCGCATGATACTAACACATATCACTTTCACAACTGCTCCAGAAAGTAAATGAAAGGTCATAAATATTGTCAATCGGGTGTTAAGACTGAACAAGTACCTATGAGCAAGTAACTTGAAGCAGGCAACTCGTCTTCCAACTGTCCACGTGTAAACCAGGCTTTAAAGACCCTCCTTCTTAAGAGAAATTGCATTATTTTAATGGGTATTCTACATGATATTTCAGATACATTCGCAGACTACTGAACAGTACCACCAAAATAGCCAAGTGAAGTCGGGGCATAATAATTGGTCTCCCCTAGGGATCACTCAGAAGGTACACAGACAAGGCAATTCAAAAAGCTGTCCTATCAACTCACTGCAATAATTTTGCTCTTCTGCTCGTTTATTCATGATCTTCTTTGATGGTGGGAGGGGTAGGGGAGCTTTAAAGGGTGTCTAGCCCAGGTTTCTTGACAATACCACCACCTTTCTTCATATTCTTGTACTTATTCTTATTTCTCTATCTTCTCCTTCTTTGTCATCTTCTTCTTCCCCCAACGACATCTGTCATTCCTTCTCCTTCTTCTTATTCTGATACCTTTCCTGCTTCTTCTTCTATCTTTCTCGCTCCTCGGCGTCTTCTTCTTCTTCTTCTTCTTCTTCTTCTTCTTCTTCTTCTTCTTCTTCTCCTCCTCCTCCTTCTCCTTCTTCTTTCACTCTCTTCTTGTTCTTCGTTTTCTTCTTCTTTTTTTCTCCAACTGTTACTTACTGTTCTTCTTTAGTTCATTCATGCTTCGAGCTGTCTACCTCTACTCTCCTCCTACTCCTCCACCTCTTCTTCTTCTCTTCTTCGTTGCGTTCTCTATCACCTATCCATTTGCTCTACTTTCTCGTGTTTCACTTCTGTTCTCCGCTTCTCATTATTTCTTTCAACTTTGTTCCCTGCTCCATATTCTTCTGATTCTTTCATTTTCCTCATATAGTTTTTCATCCTTCTTCCTGGTATCTTGTTGTGGTTCCCTTCCATCTTCTGCTTCCCCTCTCACTCCTCTCCTCTTCTTGCTTCTTTTCTCTCTTCTTCTTTTTATCATTTTCTTCTTCTTCTTCTTCTTCTTCTCTTCTTCTCTTCTTCTTCTTCTTCTTCTACCTTTTAACTCTCCTCGGCGTCTTCTTCTTCCATTCTTCCTTCTTCTCTTCCTCTTCTTCTTCTTCTTCTCCCTTCTTTCTTCTTCTTCTTCGTTGCGTTCTCTCCAACACCCATACTCTAGTTTCTCATGTTTCTCTTTCTGTTCTCCGCTTTCTCATAATTTTCTTTCAACTTCGTTCCCTGCTCCATATTCTTCTGATTCTTTTATTTTCCTCATATAGTTTTTCACCCTTCTTCCTGGTATTTTGTTGTTGTTCCCATCTTCTGCTTTCCCTATCACTCCTCTCCTCTTCTTGCTTCTTTTCTTTCTTCGTTATTTCATCATTTTCTTCTTTTTCTTATAATTTTTTCCCTGCTACTTCTGCTTCTTCTTCTTCTTCTAACTTTTCATTATTTCTCCTTTCTTCTGGTTGCCCTCTCACTCCTCATTCTCACTTTCCTCTTTCTTTGTCATTTTCTTTTCCCTATCTCCCCAGGAATTATCATTGCTCTCCGGTTCCTTCAGCTGACTTCTGATTGGTCTCGATAGTGGAAGGGAGGTGGCAGTTGTGAGGAGTGAGAGGGTGCACTCAGTTAAGCCTGGCCGAGCGATTCGTTTGGCGCTGCCGTTTTAAACCATGAATGATAATGAGATGGAAAGCCTTCGTCAAACAGTTTTATGAAAAGCTTTTCGCGTTCGCTGCTAGTCGACTGCAGTGCGCGAATTTCCTCATCGGTAAGTCCCCCATTTCCATGTTTCTTATTATTTTTCTTCAGTGTTTTCTAGTTCACCGTGTTTAGCGGGTTCTTCCTCCTTTCATCTTCTCAGTCTCTCCTCCATCTAACTCTCCTTTATTTTTCTTCATTGCTTGTTGACCGAGCGAAGTGAGGTCTAACATTCAAGTCGACGGTTTGGCATTTTTCTCTTAATGTTTAAATTTTTATATGTTTATATGCTGCGCATTCACGGCGAAACGCGGTAATAGATTTTCATGAAATTTGACAGTTATGTTCCTTTTTAAATTGCGCGTCGACGTATATACAAGGTTTTTGAAAATTTCGCATTTCAAGGATAATATAGAAAGAAAAAAGAGCCTCCTTCATACGTCAATATTAGAGTAAAAATCAGACTATAGAATTATTCATCAAAAATCAGCTGTCTAGTGGACTATAATACTGCCCGTTCAAAAACATCGAACATCTTGGAAATATTATATCTTTCCATCAACGTTAGTAGACAGTTGACTATAATACTACTCGTTCAAAAACATCGAACATCTTGAAATTTTTGTATGTTTCCATCAACGTTGTAGACAGTTGCAGCCAGACCTGATAACAGCGCTCACACTCACATTCCGGACGACACGTCACGATACGATAGGACAGAAAGCTCTATGTTATTTAGGATTTTTTCCAGACATTTTAAATTGATAAATATTTATTAATTTTGAGAAAACAAACAACAGGTCAATGTAACTTACTGAGCGCGAGGTCTACTGTTCACAGAACTACTTGTATATTCGTTTTTGTTGATTTCGCATTGCTTTACTCTTCTGCTTCTAGCCTTCACTCTCAACTATATACATCAACCATCCTGTTTCTTTAGTTTCCTATACACTGCTGAACTCTCAACTATTCTACAAAGTTTGTCTTCTTTAATCTGCATTCCTTTCTATTTCATCATATCCGGTTCTCATCTACTCGCCCGTAGTAAACTTTGCAATATTGTAGGTTCATTTGAATTATTATTATTTGTGTGTTCTAAATCTTAAATTGAGTGTGTAATTGAAGAATGTTAAGTGACACATAACCTAGCTACATTTGGACTGTTGTATAAATTAGAATTGGAACCGTTTTGGGCATAAGCCTGTGGTACTCTTCTGTAAGTTGTGTGATTCTTATTGATTAAATAAATAAATATTGAATATTATTAGCTTGATGTGAGTCGGAACAGGCAATAGCCCAATCCTTGTTTGAAATGAGAAGAAGGAAGATAGTGTTTTAATAGTAGGAGTATTATCATTTTCATTTCTTTGCGTTGCATTGCATACCATTCTTCTTCTTACTGTCTTTCAATTCTAGCTATTTTCCTCCTTTACAATTATTCTAGTCTCGTTTTGCTCTTATCTTCCAGTTTTTCCACTTCCTCCTCCTCCTCCTCCTCCTCCTCCTCCTCCTTCTTTTCCATTTTCCTCTTATTCCACCTCATTCCTTTTCTCCTCATCCTTTTTCTGCATACCTTCTCATCCTCCTCATCTTCCATATCCTCCTCCTCCTCAAGCTTTTACTTTTACTTCTTCTCCTCTTGCTCTTCCTCCTACCACTTCTTTTCTATCACTTTCTCTCTTATCTTATTCTCCTACTCAACCACTTCTCTCTCATATCTTCTCATTCTTCCACTTTATCTTAAAATTTAACCACTACTTGATAATAAAAGTTAAGAACCAGGGAATGATGCCAATGCAATAGAATAGACCTCGGCAGACGGTCTTAGACCATAGTGTATTTTAAGTAATACTTCTTCTAAAATATTGTTTTCTTCAATAAATCACTTTTATATCTATATCTATCAATAGAATAGACCAGTGTTGAAAATCGATCAAGCCGTATAGTAAGCCGTATTTTAAGTACTACTTCTTCTAAAATATTGTTTTCTTCAATAAAGAACTTATATATCTATATCTATCAATAGAATAGACCTGTGTTGAAAATCGGTTAGCCCGTTAACATACCTGTTGGTTGATCTTGAATGTTCCTTCTCCTCTTCTTCTCTCTCCTCCTCACTTCTTCACTCCTCCTCCCTCTTTACGGCCTATTCCTCCACATTCTATCCCTTTCACTCCTTATACTACTCTATCACTCTACCTCAACCTCCTTCTCACTCTCTCCACCCTCCTTCCCAATTTCGTCCCCCTTCTCCTCCTGCTCCTTGGAGACCTCTTCAAGTGTCACCGCATAGCCAACGTCTTATTAACTTGCGCTCGTTTATCCTGGAAAGTTTCGTCATTTCGCGACAACCGCAGCAATTTCCGACCGGGGACATTGTCCGACTAGTTCGAGATTATCTCCTACATTACTCCAAGCTGCTCTTCCCGTGTCGAGGAAATTATCCGTCTTCCACCACGCTATTACATTCATTTCTAGCCTTTTGTTTACGGCAACAAATGTCCTTCTCCGAACTTGTGTTTCGGTCCAATTTCAGAGTGGTTGTAGTTTTAATGACATTCGGTGACCTTGAGTAGCTCTTGAGATCGAGTTCCCCTACTTTCTGGACTGAGTTTAAAAGTTGGAGCGAAGTTTCAGTTGGATTTCTCTTCATTTATGTTTGAACGTTTTGAGCATTTTACTTTCACAACGGCGTTATTTCACTTTCCGGTACTTGCAAAGTACTTGGTGTACTTATTATGAAGCAAAAATTCTTAGAGTTTTTGATTCATTGATTCTACCAGTGTTATTAAATCAGTGTCATTTGTATCGTAAATGAATATCAGCAAATTATTATTATTATTAAACGAAAATCCAAATTAAATGCTGTAATTCACCCCGAAGACTTCTGCTACTGCAAATATTGACAACAGAGTAAACAGCTAGATGGAAATTCAATATATATTTTATAATTATATTCTAGCTGATTCTAGCTGTTGCCAATTTTGCAGTAACAAAGTCTCAAGGTTGAATTACAGTATTTAATTTGGATTTTCGTTAAATAATAATAATTAATAATTCTTAGCATTTGAATAATTGCAATATCTCAGTATAGGCAGCTGGAAATCCACAATTTTTACTTTCCTTGCCCTATTACCATAGGTAAGGAAAGTATTGCTTTCCAAAAAAAAATTAAGGTACCCTAATTTCAAGTTTTCTATACGTTTCAAGGTCCCCTGAGTCCAATAACATGATTTTTGGGTGTTGGTCTATGTGTGTGTATGTGTTGTGTGTGTCTATGTGTGTGTATGTGTGTGTGTGTGTGTATGTCTGTGAACACGATAAATCCAATCCTAATTAACCGATTGACTTGAAATTTTAACTTAGGTCCTTATACCATAAGGATCCGACAATAAGAAATTCAATAAAATTCATTCAAATGGCGGGAAAAATGGCGGATAATTACTAAAAAACCATGTTTTCACGTTTTTCTCAAAAACGGCTCTAACGATTTTCTTCAAATTATACCATGGATAGCTATCCATGAGCCCTATAAACTGACATGAGTCTCATTTCTGGGAAAATTCCAGGAGCTCCGTAATATTCTTGAGAAAAATGGCGGATAATGACTAAAAAACCATGTTTTTCACGGTTTTCTCGAAAACGGATTCAACGATTTTCTTCAAATTTATACCATGGATAGCTTATTCATGAGCCCTATCAACTGACATTAGTCTCATTTCTGGGAAAATTGCAGGAGCTCCGTAATATTCTTGAGAAAAATGGCAGATAATTACCAAAAAACCATGTTTTTCACGATTTTCTCAAAAATTACTTGACCGATTTTTTTCATATTCATACCCTGTATAGTTATTCATCAGCTCTATCAACTGGCATGAGTCTTTTTCCTGGGAAACTAATGGGGGGACCACCCCATCCTTGAGAAATGGACTTTGTAACCTCCTTCTGGTGCATGAGGTAGGTAGTTAGAGCAGTTTATAAAAAGAACACACTCATAGTCAGATATTTCATTTGTAGAGCGCTGTTTTG
>NW_024093864.1:0-10354 GCF_014356525.2 Nilaparvata lugens | reverse complement strand
GGCTATTATAAAACCTGATGACTCATATAATGATACTACTAACGACACATTTAAAAAGTTAATCGATTAATGTGACGTATTGGATGCAAAACTGTTTGCTGATTCTTAAGTTGTCAAAGGGAAAGTAGCCTCGAAGTCTGCGTGGACAGAGTTCGTTACACACTGACTATTCTAGGTAGGCCTACACAGTTTTAGATCCTACAACTGTATTGAACAAGTTTAACAGTTATCATCTTCCTGCAGTTGCTTGGAAAATTGATTAAAATTATCAATTGATTGTTCGAGCAAGCAATAATTTGAGAAACTATGAACGTTTCTCTTCTTTCTTGCTTGTTTAATGATGAGTGAAATTTATTCCTGTTATTGAGAACCAATTATGAACTTTTCTCTTCTTTATTGCTTGTTCAATTATGAGTGAAATTATGTTTTCAAATCGAATCAAATTTATTTCCATTCAAAATACAGTTCACAAACATAAATATAAATTACATTTTATGGAAAGATTAGCATCCGCAAAGAAGAATCTGAGCGCGGATGCGAAATTTATTATTTTATTTAATAAGATTTTTATAAATTTTCTTGTCGTGTATTATATCATCTACTGTCATTATTTGTTACTTATGTATTGATATTGTCTCTTTTTGTAAATGTCAACCTGCTTGCTATAGCATAAATATTTCCTAATAGCATTGTATAGTAAAATGTAATAATTTTAAAAATAGAATGATAAGTCTACTGTACATAGCCTATAAAATTTATGTAATGTTAACATTTATGCCCAATAACATAAGCATAAGACAAGACATGCATAAGCATGGACAATAAGATCAGCGAAAATTAAACTGGATATAAAAAACTGGACATACAGTAATTCTTCTTCCATTTAGATATATGACTCGAGATTTCTGCTCCAGCATTGTTTTTTTTTCATTTTTCAGTGGACTCGCTTCCCTATTTTGAGTACCTATTCCTCTGTTTTCTTCCTTCCCCCCAATTCTCCCTTACCTTTTTCCCTCATTACTTCTCCTCTCTTCTTTGCCTGCCTATTACATGGGAAACCATAGTTGGCTAGGTATCTTCCTCTCTTTTTTCTCTTCTCCAACACACACCCAACACAAAGCCCATGGTTTTTTATATTTGTAACATTTTTTGTTTTTTATTTGTTTCATAATTCTTTGTGATTTTGTTTTGTCTTGTTTTGTGTGTTTTTAATAAATTGAAAATTGAAATTGAAATTGAAAGCCCAATACATTTATGTTATAGCTATGTACAGTAGACTATCATTCTATTTTTAAATTATTACGTTTTATTATACAATTGCTTATTAGAAATATTTATGCTATAGCATGCAGGTTGACATTCACAAATAAGATAAAATTTCGATACATAGTAACAAAAATTACAGTAGATCATATACACGACAAAAAAGTTTATGAAATTCTGATTATAAAATTCGTGCATTTACACACGGTATACAATCCAGGTAAAAACAACAGGCATTCGCCCAAAACTGTTTTAAACCCTTAATTCAGAATACACAGTCTAGAGGTTATTAAAAAATGATAGGTAACTCATTCACACATAATTTGAGTCAAAAAAATGTTTCCACTAAAACTTTGAATTTATCAGATTAATTGATTTTCAAATAAACATAAAAATGTCATTACTATTTAAAAAATAATTAAACTCTTATCTTATAACTAAATAACCCACGGTTACAATATTAACTCTTCTCTTATAACTATAGGATAGGTTCTGTAACCCCCATGGTAATAGGCATATTTCAGTTCTTCTAGATTTTAGTTTGTCTAAATTCAATCCATTTGTGCTTCAAACAGATCCTTGCGGAGCACGGGTTACCTGCTAGTAAGTAACAATATATATTATTAGGAAAAAATTGTTCATTAGTCTTTTTAGACTAGATTGCAATGGGGATATATATATATATATATATTATATATATATATATTATATTATTCTTACTATATATTGTTACTTACTATATATATATATATATATATATATATATATATATATATATTCCCCCATTGCAATCTAGTCTAAAAGACTAATGAACAATTTTTTCCTAATATAATATAATGGGTAAATATAGGTAGTTCTCACCAGGACTTCTACTTCTAGCAACTATTTGAAATTTACAAAAGATAACAATAGTAATATATAAATGAAGAGATTATCATGTATTATATATACAAATTCACACTATCAACACTGCTCTGTTTTTGACATTTTCTCTCCACAACACTACACAACTCTAAGTGTTGTAAAAAGATATGATTATAAATAAATAGTAAATAATAATTTAGATATGATGACCATTAATAATACATAAAAAAAGTAAAAAAAAATACTTCAAATGAGAGAAAGCCTCATAATTAAGACTACTTGAGTGCTGTTTAAAGTTAAAAGCATTGTTTCAGGCTGTGCAAAGGCTAAAAAAAAACTTTCAACTGGTGATATTTTTCAAAGTTTTCGATTTGTATATCATGAAGCTATCAAAATGAAAAAGGTTTCTCAGAATTTTTTTCCAATCATTACTTTTGAGATAGGAGTGCCTAAAGTTTAAATTTTTGGACAGAACATTTCAGTTTGGCAAGAGATAAATCAATGAGATTTAGAGGATAGATTCTTCATGTTATGGTGATTTAATAAAACAATTTTTTTTTGAAAATATCAATTTTTGAGAAAGTTATTCAATTTACTAAAAATGACCAAAATTAACTTTCAGTTGAGTTATTTCTGGTAAATTGAATAACTTTCGCAAAAATCAATATTTTCGGAAGGTTTTGTTTTACTAGATCAACAATACCATGAAGAATCTATCCTCTAAATCTCATGATTTTATCTCTTACCGAATTTAAATTGTTCTGTCCCAAAAGTTTAAACTTTAGGCGCTCATATCTCAAAAGCAATGATCGGAAAAAAATGTTTTTCTAAGAAAACTTTTTCTTTCGATAGCTTGATAATATACAAATCGAAAAACTTTGAAAATATCACCAGTAGAAAGTTTATTTTTAGCCTTTGCACAGCCTTAAGCATAGAGAAACAATAGCATATAAGTAGATATCCCATGTATAGGGCGTAAAAAAACCATACATATATATACATATTTTTACTTTGAAAATTTTTGAAAATGAAATGGAAATTGAACTAGAATTAGAATATCAGATATTAATGAATTAGAAAAAGAAAAATCAGAGAATAATAAATAAATAAATAAAGATAAAATTGCCAATCTCTACTAAAGGTCTTATACAGAGTGATTCATAATTATGGTAAAATAATTTGATACGTGATAGTAGAGGTAAAAATAACAAAAAGTTATTATAAACATATATCCATAAACGCTTCATTAGCGAGCTGTACAGGGTGAAAGATTTCGCCCGGAATTCAGTCCTCTGGTGAAATACACCTATGCTGAATTGTTTGGGCACTAGTTTTTGAAAACTTATGCTGGATTCATATGGAAATATCTGAAAAATTGAATAAAACTAGTCTGGAAGCTGTAGTGTGAGTAGTTTTGAGAAAAAAGTTGAAATATGCAAAAAATCTAAGTAGAAAAACACAGACTTCTACGTTTGATGCCCAATAACTTTCTTTAAAGACCAGTGACCAGAATTAATTCTCTACAATTTTTTTTGCGAAAAATTATTTGTTCACTGGTCATTAAAGAAAGTTATTGGGCATCAAACGTAGAAGTCTGTATTTTTCTACTTAGATTTTTTGCATATTTCAACTTTTTTCTCAAACTACTCACACTACAGCTTCCAGACTAGTTTATTTTACCATAATTATGAATCACTCTGTATACATATTTTATACATATTTTTCTTTGACAATTTTTGAAAATGAAATGGAAATTGAACTAGAATTAGAATATCAGATATTAATGAATTAGAAAAAGAATAATCAGAGAATAATAAATAAATAAATAAATAAAGATAAAATTGCCAAGCTCTACTAAAGGTCTTATTATCAGGAACCCCCAACTTCAGCACTGTTATTACTTTGAGCAGTCATAGAGCTCCATAGCTCAAGACACTGCCGAATTAGGGTGCAATGACTCACTCTCACATGTTCCCAGTAGCGTAGCGTAGCTTAGCGTAGCGTATAGGGCGTTTATGTCGCAACTTTTACCGTTATCTTAAGCCTACAGTCCACGTATTTCTTCCCGTGAAGCTTTATGACGCTGATAGTCCTCATATTGTTCATACACTCTTACCCGGTCAAAACAGTAAAAATCGACAGTAATCGGCTTGAGATAACAGTAAAAGTTGCGACAAAAACGCCCTATACCATGGGATATCTACTTATGCTATTGTTTCTCTATGCTTAAAGTATCCAACTAGTGTGAACTATTAGAAATGTTTTATTTACCTGCTGGAGGTTTCCTATGGCTGAGGGTGGCATGGGAGGAGGTGGAGGAGGTGGGGTGGAAGAGGGGGAGAATTATTCTCCATTGTAGACTCCTTTCTTATGACAGATGGGGCAACTGTTGCTTCAGGCTCTTTCTTCACAGATTCGTCTCTATGGTGATTGGAACAACCTTTTCAGGTACGCTTTTCTTGGGACCCTTACTTCTTTACTCTGCTGGCCTATTGGTGCAGCTTGGGTCTGCAAATCAAATAAATATCATTATTATTAAAATAGAACCCTTTAAAATTAATAAAACAAGAATACAAATTGTAGCTACTAGTTTCGGTGATCACACCATCGTCAGGTTTAAAAATAAATTTCCAATAAATTTATTAATCCAGGCAATGAATGTTCAAATAAATTTGTAACACAATTTTTCACCCCGCAGTTCTGTTTATTATTTATTTAGTCGTGTGAGTTTTAGGGCGTGTGCAATTAGATTCTTCAACCATTACCATTAAACATTTTAGAGACTTGGCTGTGAAAGGTTTTAAATTAAGAATTGAAGATTTTCTAATTAGAAACTGTTTTTACAATCTGAATGAATATTTTAGCTTTAATATCAATAATTTATAAATTGTGATGATATTTGAGATATTATAAATTGATAAATACTTGTAGTACCCTTTATTATTCAATACTTTAGAATATTTCAACGAGTAGTTTCGACCATAACTTTCAAGTCGAAAATTATAAATATTTCATATTTTTTGAAATATTTTAAAGCTTTAATTATAAAGGGTACTACAAGTTTTTATTTTATAAATACTATTTTCAATACTATTTAAATACTATAATAAATATTATTTTCATAATTTATATTGTTTTTTATAATTTATAATATCACAATTTATAAATTATTTATTTTAAAGCTAAAAATTCATTGAGATTGTAAACGCATTTTGTAATTAGAAAAAAGTGTTTTTTGTGATATTATGTACCATGTAGAACAACGATTGTGGTTTTATGACGTGGCCTATACTTGTTTTATAGGTACTTGTCGTTGCAATAAATGGATTTGATTTGATTTATTTATTTGGAAATATACTATTTGAGGGCACCAGGAACTAAATCCCATTATTGTCCTCATAACGCACATCGAGCATATAATTTGAAAAGCACATACATGGAGTGAGGGAAGTAAGGAATCTCCCACCGCTACCACCTGTGCTAAGGGGTTGAGGTAGTTCGAAGGTACCATTTTTTATTTATTGCATATAACTCGAAAACTATGCATCTTACGGACATAACAATCCTATACAAAATTGAAGCTCACATAATTTCCTACAAAATTGAACAAGCAATGCTTTCTATATCCGCTATAGTTTTTGAGATATCCGCTCTTGAAGGGTGACATTTTCTTAAAAAAAAACATGTTTTCCCTACATTGAAGCTGCTACAACAATGAAAAAAACATGATGTAACCGGTGGAGGTATTTTAACCATACACTACACCTGACATCATTTCTGTAACCGGAGATATCTTTGTCTCTATTTGATTGATCTTCCAAAATATAAAAGAAATAAAAATTCATGTGGTTTAAAAGACATTCTTGCAGTCTATCCCGCCGTTGCGCACCAATGTAAACGGAGGGGGGTTGTTTCTTCTCTTCTATAATATTACCAAAATGATGCTATCAAATCATCTACCGGTATTTGAATCCTCGATTGGTTGGGAGCTTTTAGTGGATTCGTTCATTCAAATGCACAGATTATCATCATTATCATAAATTGTCACCTATTATAACAACTAGCAACTACGAGCCAGAACTTCAATAAAAAATACTAATAAAATTCAACTTCAGGTTTTTTGAACTGATAAAACCTTATTAATAGGTAGAACGAATTAATAAAAGTCAGGTAACATGTCAAATTTTCAAACAGAACAAAGTTATTCAGCAATCGATTCAGGTCAAGAAGACATACTCAATTTTTACTCTATACATTTTCGGAACCTGCTAACTTGCTGCATTTGAATTTGGGCCTCGGTCATTCTATGAAACTAAATTTTGAGCTTAATAACAAAAGTTCGTCACTCACCATTTTAACAATATTCAAACTTGGACTCTTCAGAAACACTCACATAGGCTTTAATAAAACTCACTATACTTGATCTCACACGCACAAATAATTTCCTGATTCTACTCCTACTAACTATAAAATTTGGTTTCCTATTCAAATAGATAAAAATTACTGATAACTGAAAACATAACAATTTATCCCTTTGAATGGGAAATGGGCCCAATCAGAGGACCGAGGCTCGCACACCGTTACATGTTTTCCCAGTTACATCTCAATTCGAACTGAGGCCTTTTCACTGAAAATTATTCCCACTCCACGAGCGTTGAGCATAACTTCCAGTGGAAAAGCCAAAGCTGCAAAAAGATCAATGGTCGTGCAATTCCCAATACAGTAGCTTTTTCGACAAGAAATTGAAACTGCATTTGAAAATGCACGAAAATTGCTTTAATTTCGACAACTAAACAACAAGTTAGCAAATTCAAACAAGACAATTCCTCAGTCTAAAACGCAGGGTTCAACTACAATACTACCCCCTCAATATCACACTATTACAATGAAATAGTTAAATAATACATCAAATTGAAGACAATGTAATTCTCTACAAACCAACAATAATCATTGATTTCTACGATTCATTGTTAAGAAAGTTATAAGCTCTGAAAGAGCAAAACATTGGATAAAAATCTGTTATTTCAACAATTTCACACTTTCAAGAGCGAATATCTTGAAAATTGTTGGAAATATCACGAAAATTGTAGAGAATTTATCAAGCTTCATTTTCGAATAGCTAGTCATGTCGGTTGAACGCATCGTCACTAGGATATAATAAACCTGGACGCAAAAAGCTGAAAATGCAACTTTCAAACCACCCTCATCCCTTAGCACAAGGGGTAGGGAATGGGGACATCTGATTTATGTTCACCCCTGACTGATCTAAACAAAGCAACAGAGTTAGAAATTGTGTTCAAAACATTCCTCGCTTCGCTCGCCATATCCGTCTAGCCAGGGGGCTCCGCCCTCTGGATCCCCGACTGGATCGTCCGGAAATGAGATAAGCGGGCTCGCTTCGCTCGCCTGCATTTTTTATTTGAGCATGCTTCATTCTATCAGAAAGTCAAAGTACTGAGAAAACGCAGAAAAGCTGAGAAAAACGATGGAAAAACGCTGATTTTGGGCGTATCTTCGATAAAATATTAAAGTCACCTCATGACAAAGTTTTTAGACCCTAGCTAAACCTCTGTACCAAATTTGAACATTTTTTGTCTATTACTTGATGAAAGAACTGAGAAAACGCAAAAAACCGCTAATTTTGGGCGTATCTTTTGCGTTATTTCAAATTCCTTCTAACACAACATTATTACACCCCCTGAGCTTCTGTAGTGAATTTTAACATTTTCTGTTCATTATTATTGTTCTCGATAAAGCTGAGAAAGCGCAAAAAAACGCTGGAAAAACGCAGATTTTGGGCGTATCTTTGGCGTTATTCAAAATTCCTTCTAACACAACATTATTACATCCTAGCTTAGCTTCTGTACCAATTTGAACAATTTCTGTTCATTCGTACTCGATAAATCTGAAAAAAGCAAAAAAAAAAAAAACGCTGGAAAAACGCTAATTTTGGGCGTATCTTAGACATTATTGCAATTCCTTCTAACACAAGATTATTACACCATAGCTGAGCTTATTTACTGATTTGAACATTTTCTGTTCATTGTTGTCGATAAAGCTGAGAAAACGCTAAAAAAACGCTGGAAAAACGCTGATTTTGGGCGTATCTTTGGAATTTTTTCAAATCCGTTCTTAGTGCGCCTCTGAAGGGCCAACTGAACATACCTACCAAATTTGAACGTTTTTGGTCCGGTAGATTTCTAGTTCTGCGAGTGAGTGTGTGAGTGAGTGAGTCAGTTAGTCAGTCAGTCAGTCAGTGAGTGCCATTTCGCTTTTATATAATTATATAAAGAAGAGAATTCATAAGTTATGATATGTACCGCCTTGACGAGCCGAGAAGAATGAAAGGAAGAATATTTTTTAGTACGATGAGATCCGAGCATTGTGTCAAAAGTTATAAGTGTTTGAAATTTTGATACTTGAGTGTCCTTATGCGCGCCTCTCCACTAGGGAATACTAAAATGGTGATTCTCATAGAACATAATCTCATGAACTTATATCATTGTGCGAAATATAAATGTGAGGACATTGTAGTTGGTGATGACTGTTGAAGCTTAAAGTTAGATATTTTCACAATAAAAGAAGCATTGCTCTCAGATGTACCTAGAGATCTATATAGGATAGAGCGCTCTACCTGGTCTCAGTTTGTAGAGCACAAAAATACGCTCAGACAAATTTTTACACACTACCACACAGCCACTTCAAATCAGGGTTCTCTATTACCTTTATGGTAGGCCTACCAATCGGAAGATATTGATTTTATTGAAATTTTACTCATTTTTGAAAAATAATAATTCAGTACTCATTGGAGATAGAAAGTTCCGAATGATCTCATTTTATTCAGAATTTTATAATCTAAAAATCTGGTGTGGTACACTCACACAACTTTCCTTGCTCATTGATCTAAAAGCCTCATTCTTAACGAGGATAATTTCGGAGAATAACATTATGCCGATTGGCGGCTAATAATTAAAACTATGATAATACTATTGTTATTGTTTTCAGAGTACATTTTCCTTTGTTTGAATTATGAAATTTGAGGATTTTCAAAAGTTGTCAAAACAGCTGTTCTACAAATAAAAAATATCGACAGTGTTCTTTTGAATAAACTGCTCTACCTACCTACCTCACACAAGAGAAGGAGGTTACAAAGTAAATTCTCAGGGATGGGGTGGACCCCCTGTTAGTTTCCCAGGCAGGAGACTCATGCCAGTTAATAGAGCTGATAAATAATTATGCAGGGTATGAATTTGAAAAAAAAATCGGTCAAGTCATTTTTGAGAAAATCGTGATAGAAATTAACAAAATTCATTCTTTCAGGAATATTACGGAGCTCCTGCAATTTTCCCAGAAATGAGACTCATTTCAGTTGATAGGGCTTATAAATAGCTATCTAGGTATAAATTTGAAGAAAATCGTATGAGCCGTTTTCGGGAAAACCGTGAAAAATATGGTTTTTAGCCATTATCCGCCATTTTGAATTGAATTTTATGAATTTCCTATTGTCGGATCCTCATGGTATAAGGACCTTAAGTTTAAAATTTCAAGTCAATCGGTTAATTAGGAATGGAGTTATCGTGTTCACAGACACACACAGACCAACACCCAAAAATCATGTTTTTGGACTCAGATGACCTTGAAACGTATAGAAAACATGAAATTAGGGTACCTGAATTTGTTTGGAAGCAATACTTTCCTTACCTATGGTAATAGGGCAAGGAAAGTAATGAAACGTATAGGAAATATGAAATTAGGGTACCTTAATTTTCTTAGGAAAGCAATACTTTCCTTACCTATGGTAATAGAGCAAGGAAAGTAAAAAAAGCGCGAGAAAATTTATCTGTCCGATTACTGGATTTGGCGGAAATAGCTGAAAACTGAAAAATTACCGAGAATACGAGTTTCTTGGGCCACTCTGTATCTAGCACAAGGAAATATTGAATGAAAAAATTGGTTCTGGACTTCTCTCATGTATTCAAATAATACATTAGAAAATCAGAGCTACAATATAAATTGCAAGCATCAATGTCTATAGTGACTGGACTGATATGTCACTTGAAGATGGGATGAGCTTCTTATGCCAACTCACATCAGATCTGTTTCCATGATGTAAATCTACTCCTTCTTCTTCTAATCTAATTCTTCTTCTTCTTCTCCACACCATCATCCTCCACTTCGTCCTCCTCATCCTCCTCACCCCACCACTCATCATCAAATCTAATAATGC
>NW_024093863.1:0-11283 GCF_014356525.2 Nilaparvata lugens | reverse complement strand
AGGAAGGAGGAAAAGAAGGAGAAGAAGAAGAAGAAAGAGGAGGAGAAGAAGAAGAAGAATAGGAGGAGGAGGAGGATGAGGAGAAGAATAAGAAGAAGGAGAGAGAAAAAAAGTAGAAGAAGAAGAAGAAGAAGAAGAATAGGACGATAGAGACAAACAAGAGAATGATGAAAAAAAGGAGAGATGAATGCAATAGAAGGTTATGATGAAAAAGGAGAAGAAGAAGAAGAGAGGAATGCGAAGAAAAATAAGAAGGAAGGAGGAAAAGAAGGAGAAGAAGAAAAAAAAGATGAGGAAAAAACAACAACAAGAATAACAACAACAACGACAAGATGAAGAAAAAGGAGAATAAGTAAGAGCTGAAGAAAAAGAAGGAGATGGAGGAAAAGAAGAAGGAAACAAATATTGGGAGGACGAATAAAGAGAAGGAAGAGAAGAGAGGAAGGCAAAGAGCGTCATGAAATGAGTAAGGAAAAGAAAAAGGTGGCGGAGAAGAAGTGGTAAAAGAAGAAGAAGAAGGAGAAGAAGAAGAGGTCGAAGAAGAGGGAGAAGAAGAAGAAGAAGAGAAGGGAGGAGAAGGAGAAGAAAGAAAACAACGAATATGAATGCGATGTATAGAAAGAAGGGAATGGAGAGGGAGTGGCAAAGAAGGAATGAGAACAATGATGAAAATAAGAAGATGATGGAGTAGAAGAATGAGAATGAGGAGAACAAGAAGTACAAGACGAACAAAACGACATCGAATGATCAGAAGGAAATAGAGTGAGGAAAGCGAAGTGGATGATGGAATGATGGGGAGAAGAAGGTGGTAGAGAAGGGAAATTAGAAGAGGTAAGGAGATGAAGAAGAAAAGAACAATAATAAAGACAAAACAGAATGAAGAAGAACAACTAGACGACCAAAAATGAGGAGGAAAAGAAGAGAAGAGGGGAAGAAGGTGATGAAACGGGAGAATAAGAGAGGTTCAAATAACAGAGGATTTGAGATAGGTAAGGGTAGAGAAAGAGAGATAGATCATCTTCACTATGAAAAGAAAAGAGCAATTATTATACTAGTGCATAATAATGGTATTAGGTCCACCCTTTCATCAATGGGTACTCTCTCTTTTTAGACTTTCCCTCCTCCTCTCAAGACTTTCCGTCCACCTTAAAAATCGTGTCATATCTCATCCTTACACCGATATCTTTACAGCGCGGCGGAAAACTTTTACAATTAGCGAGTTGAAGCTCAGCTTAACGCTTTCGATTATCACTCTTTCTCTCTCTCCTCCCTCTCAGTCTATCTCTCTTTCTCTCCTTCTATTGATCTAACTTTCCCTCTCACTCTCTAACCTTTCTCTCATTCTTCATCTGTCTGATTTTGTCTCTATTACTTATCTTTTCACATAGCTTCACTTCTCTACCCTATCGATCAAAATTATGATCATTGCTTGGTTTATTATTAGAAACCAACTTGGTTTCTATAGTGAGGTCCACGTTATAATGACAGTGGATAAAGATAGAAGAATAGCGATGCCGATTCTCTGCATTAATTAATCATATTTTTATACTGTCAAAAACATAATTGGCACCGTTGTGGACCTAGAAAAGGATAGTACCACTGGCTTTGTCGAATGATAGACAAGGATAGCAAAACCAAAGTTGATCAAATACTGTCATTATAACGTGGACCTCACTATACTTGTTTAAACTTGGTTTTACTTATTCTACTTTTGTTTTTCATTTTATGTACAGTATACTTTGAGTAACCTTTGTTTTTTAAAAATATACGTTCCAAGTCAATCATATACTGTCGGATAAAAGATGGGGCATTTTTGAAACATTATTCACAATGAATAATAAAAATTCTAAATAGTAATAATAATAATAATAATAATAATAATAATAATAATAATAATAATAATACAATAATAATAATTGTAACTTTTAAACATTATTCACGTGACTATTGAAATTTATATTATATGCGATTCATCAAGTCGTAAAACAAAATCATTTCGAAAAAACCCTCAGTGCCGGTTGCACAAAATCCGGCAATTTTAACCGTGATTAATTCCACAAGAACCAATCAGAGGAGGCCTTTCAGAAAAGACGCGTTCTCTGATTGATTCCCGTGGAATTAATGACATTTAAATTCAACCGGCTTTTGTACAACCGGGCCTCAATCTTCGAAATAATGCATTTATCACTATAAAAATCAACTCGACTACTCAAAATATTGATAAAGGGGATGGAAATACTAAAACGAACTATGAAAGACAATGATAGATAATGAGAAGTGAAGACCATTGAAGTGAAAGTAGTGTAAAACAGATCAAGTGGAAGAGCTATGGGCGTTTATTGTACTCTCCTCTCCCTTCCACTTCCAGAAGGTCAGAAGAGGAGAGGATCACAGATGACGAACGATGAAGAAGAAGAAAGGGTTAAAAGAAGAGTGGCGTATGAAGCCGGATGCAAAAGAAACAAAATTGAATCAGGATGAGGTAGAAAGGGTTCAGGAAGAGGGAGGAGAAGGTGAAAAAATGTGGAAATAGGGGTTTTTCCAGTGTGATAAATTGTAAGCCCTTCTCTGCAATGCTCCTGCATTTTTTCATTGTCCCTACAAGCTTACTTACTCCCTTTTTTTCTTCACTTCTTCGTCATCCCTATGCAGTTTTTCTTCATCACTGTTCTTGGAGTCTGCAATCATACTCAGGAACCACAGGCAGCAATTTCTCTCTCTTCTGGTGATGTTATGCTCGTAGAATCTTTCCTGAAAGCATCAGTTTAATCTTCTATTTTCAACTAAGGTTTTATGTTCTTTATTAGGCATTAATGAATAACACTGTTAGATGGAAAGATAAATTTGAATTGATCAATACATGAATCAAAAATTATATTCAACTAAGGTTTTGTGTTATAATTATTTATTAGGCTTATAATGAATAGCACTGTTAGATAGAAATATCCTAGAAATAAGAAGAAAGTACTAAGATAGTACTTAGGTACTAAGATTTCTATCTTTCTTTCTATTTCTATAAAAGTAGCCCTATACAGAAAAGAGAGAAATATCCTATTATATTAAGCGAGCAATTTCTGTATTTTTATATCTGGTTATTTATTTATATTTATATCTGGTTATTTATGTTCAACGGATTTCGAAAACGGCTCTAACGATTTTCACGAAATTTGGAACATAGTAGGTTTATGATATAAAAATTCGGTTGCAATAGGTCTCATCCTTAGGAAAACTCGCTGAACGACATTGAAAGGATAATTCATCCTTGACTGAAACAGCTGTGGATAGTAAAAAAGTGAGTGAGCGAGTGAGTATGTGAAAAATCAAAATATCGCATCCCCGAAATTCATAAGATGACATATAGTCAGCTGTGAAATATAAAAACGATTGTGTTCTGTTTATCAATAAATGAAAATAACGAGCGAAGCTCGGTGCCCCGATATTGAATCATAAATCGATCAATGCGTGAATAAAAAATAAGATTAAAAGATGTACATCAACAAATCTTATCTCATCTGATTACGGAATATGAAAATATTTGAACACAATAATTTAAATCCTGAATTCCTTGTATTGAAGTGTTTGCACTGAAAATTGGACTCAAATTCAAAAGTGAATGATACATAACCTACTTTTTTGACTTGGTGTATGTATCAAAATTTGGGGAAGGAACAGTTTTGAGCTGTGCCTGTTGGTCCTTCCCAAATCATTCTAATGATTCATGTTTTATTCCGAATAAATAAATTAATTAATTCGAATGGATAGGATACTAAATAAATTTATTGATTTGATATGTTTTGTTTCGAATAAATAAATATATTCATTTGAATGGATTGGATACCAACCTTTCTTTCAATCAATTTACTACAATATACTAAACTTTTAATCTTGAAAACAAATTTTAATAATCACTCATATGTACTCAATAATCATATCAAATTACAAATGGAAATCAAGAGAGATTACATTTAACATTTTGTGTAGTTGAGGAGTTGATATAGTGGTAATTATTCATATTAAATAAAAAGACTAAGACATGGTCAAAAACCACAGATTTTATTGATAGTTAGAAAGACCAGTTTCGGTTATTACACCATTATCAATCTATGATTAAGTAAAAACATAGAGAACAATAGCGTATAAGATATAACAATAGCGTGAACAATTTCTCTATGGAAAAACTAAATACAAGAGCAGAAATTATACTAGGAGGCGAGTACTGCTATTGGTCAAAGGCATGAACGCCTGCTATTGGCCCAGCTAGACAGTCTCCTCCCACTTAACGGTATAACAGAAACGTCACAAAATGACGGTTTGAGCCATTGCTCGATTATATTTAACTAAAATTTCTTAGAAGTGCTCACTTTACTCCCTGGAACATAATAGTAAAGTGTCACTTTTTCGCACTCGGAAGAAAAAAAAATTCTTTAGAGTGTAAAAATAGCTCCATTTTAATAACATGGGAAGCATCTCTATTTTAAAAACTTACATTATAATAGGTTAGAAGGTCTAAGCTCAGATGAGAAAGCATAATAGAGGTGTCTGTCATTGAGTCAACTGAATCAATACCACAACCAGAAATTTGATCAACTCATGAAATATATGTTTGAATTATATTATATTCTTAATATTAGTAGACGATAAAATTTATACAATTTTTTAAATATCTTATTCTATTCAAAATACCAGCCAAATATTTTTGATCCGCAATTCAAATCTGAACCGCCTGATCTGGAGTCAGCCATTTTTGGTAGACACCCAGCTGATATAATTGTTGCAACTTTTGCTAGATAGCGCAATCGGCAGTGCCAATCAGACGGCCAGTTTTTGGGCTTTAGATTTTAGGTTATGTTGTTAGGAAACATTGTCACCAATACGTAAGTTATTAAAATGATTTTATTTGCAGTTTCTATAAAAAAATGTAGATGGAGGAAAAATGTTGTGTACATCACGAGTGAAAAATACTTTTTCTCCCTCAGGAAAAGTGTTGCCCCCGGCTTCTCCTCGGGCTTCAAACTTTTCCCTCAGGGAGAAAAAGTCGTACTTTTCACTCTAGATATACAAATAACTATTTTATACTCCATGCTATTCAAAATACCAGCCAACAAATATTCCTCATTAACTAATCAAATTTGAAACGGGATCTTCATCATAGTTGTATTTGAGTCGGCCATTGTTGTTACAACTTTTGCCGACAGATAGCGCATAGCGATGTCGGCGGTGAACTGATTACAAGCCAGATGTTTGGTTTTTAGGTTATGTTGTAACACATTGTTACTGGTCACGTGAGTTTTTGAAAATTATTTTATTTTCAGTTTTTATGAAAATGGAGGTGAAGGAAAAATGTTGTGTATATCACGAGTGAAAATGCTTTTTCTCCCTCAGGGAAATTGTTGCCCTCGGCTTCGTCTCGGGCATAAATCTTACCCTTTTGGGAGGAAAAGTGGCAGTTTTCACTCTAGATATACAAGTAAGTATTATATTGACAGCATTCAATTTGGTGTGTTCCCTTAATAAATATCAAATTATGATAACACATACCAATAAAAAGGTTGATTATAAGTTGTAAGTATACTCATATTTTATAACAAAGAGATCTCCAATATTACGAGATTATACAGTTCATTTTACTTCCACCACACATTTGATCACATACTGTTGCTTTGTTGGAGGGTTTTGAGTGAGATAGGCTACAACAAAAAGGTTTAAATTGAACGGAGAAATTTCACGCTCGAAAAATTCAGTCGTTCATCACTAATGGAATATTGGCCATTGTTGCATATATATACAGCCGGTGTGTATGTGTATATTGCTTTGTTTAGAGTATGTATATTGTACTGTTTAGTCTTCAGTGTATGTAAAGGTATATTGTTTGTATATCGACAATAAGCGATGCGCAAAATACTCAATGAACATTGGACTGTATTCAACAAATCTGGTCCGTCTGATTTGCTCTAAATTTTGCACCGAAATGATCAACTCGTTCATGCTGTTTGATGCTATATAAATTTGGAATGGGTTTGGAAGCTGAGTGAACGTTTAGAGATGAGAGAGAGGGCTACGTAGTGAGAAAGAGAGTTGTTAAGGGTTTTAGTGAGAGGGGCAAAAGAGATGGATAAACAGAGTGAGAGAGTGAGGAGGAAGAGAGAGGAAGAATGTTTATAAGAGTGTATAGAAGAGAAAGAGAGAATGTGAGGAAGTGCATGTGAGATATGAAGAGTGCGAGTGATTGATTGATTGAGTACTTTATCTATGTAGATTACATTATAAACTGGCTTATACACTTATATACAATAGCTTACAATACAGAAAAATTATTGATGAATTTACTAATGTAGACTAAGAAAATAATTATTGAACTGTATGTGATATGAAAAAGCAATTTGTAATAGAATAACTATAGAATAGAATAGAATAGCATAGATGCCTTTATTTTTACCTAGGAGGGCGGAGTTCGGGCGCAGCCGGCCCTCTCTTACACTCAACCCTCCAATACAACGCTAAATTATTACTAGATTGAACAAATCAAATTAAGAAAAAAATATATATTACATATTACAAATAAGGTAAATAAATATTATTGAAATACAAAAAATAATCAATGAAGAAAAAATAATGATAACAAAACCTAAATTAATTAAGATATGAATAGAAATCAAAGAATAAAAACTGAAAATAATACAATGTTACAAAATATGAAGTAGAAGTAGAAAAAGAAGAAGAAGAAGAAGAAGAAGAGAAGAAAAAGAAAAAGAAAAAAGAAGGAAGAAGAAGAAGAGAAAGAGAAATAATAAATATTTAATTGTTCTGAGAAAAGAAAAAAGAAAGAAACTGGCTAAAGTGAGAGAGAGAGAAGTTGGAGAGAGAAAGATTGAGGAAGAGAGATTGAATTAGAATAGGTTGGAGTTATTTTTCCCATGTACCTTCACAATATCTGCTGGCTTAAAATGCTAATTTGTAATAATGCAAATGATTCAACAAATAATTGTCGATTCTCTGAAAATGATATAATTATATAAGAAGACTGAGGAATTGTCAAAAACCACAGATTTATTGAAAGACCGGTTTCGGTTGTTTCACCATTGTTAATCTCTGATAAACTAAAACTAAATACAAGAGCAGAAGAATTTATACTAGGAGGTGAGTACTGCTATTGGTCAAGGGCATGAACGCCTGCCATTGGCCAAGCTAGACAGTCTCCTCCCACTTACCGGTAAAACAGAAAAGTCACAAAATGCCGGCTTAAGCAGCAGACTCGCCATGATAACAAAATCCACTTACATTTGGCGAGTTTGTTATATTTGACAAATTGACACTATCATGACGAGTCTGTTGTTTAAGCCGCCATTTTGTGACATTTCTGTTATACCGGAAAGTGGGAGGAGACTGTCCAGCTGGGCCAATGGCAGGCGTTCATGCCCTTGACCAATTGCAGTACTCGCCCACTAGTATAAATTCTGCTGCTCTCGTATTCAGTTTTAGTTTACCAGAGTTTGACAATAGTGAAACAACCGAAACCGGTCTTTCTAACTTTCAATAAATCTATGGTTTTTAACAATCTCTTAGTCTTCTCATTTAATATGAATAATTACCACGATATCAACTTCTCAACTACACAAAAAATGATATAACATAAAATCCTTCTCTTCAACAGTGAGAGAACAGGAAGGAATAGAGTATGAGAGTAAAGAATGTGTGGAAGGATGAAAGAAAAATAGTAAAGAGAAGTGAGAGTGACTAAAAAATTTGATTTACACACACACAAAGAAAGAGAGAGATTGATTGATTGAGTACTTTGTTTATGTAGATTACAATATATACTGGCTTATACACTTATATACAATAGCTTACAATACAGCAAAATTATAGATGAATTTACATAATATAGACTAGGAAAATAATTTTTGAACTGTATATGATATGAAAAAGCAATTTGTAATATAATAACTGTAGATAATTATTATATTGTTATGCATCCACATAAATTGGCGGAGCTTTGGACATATCAATATCCATTCTTCGGAAAGAGTATTAAAAATATCCTCCCCACTAACTCTCTACCAAAGAGAAAGGAAGAGAGAGAGTGATTGAGAGAGAGAGAGCGAGAAAGAGAGAGAGTGAGAGAGAGTGAGAGAGAGAGAGAGAGAGAGTGAGCGAGAGGAAGTGAGAGAGAGTGAGAGAGTGGGAGAGTGTGAGAGAGAGAGATTTATATTGTTAGAGGATGGGTGAAAGAGTGTGAAAGCATATTAATAGAACGAGAAGGAAGAATGTGCTATTACAAACTTTGTTGAAATGTTTTTGATTACGGTTCAATCTGGTGTAAGCTGTGCTATTATTATGTAAACATCAGCTGTAAACTGCAGGAATAAAATCCGTTTTACGAGTTGCAAAGAGGCCATTTTCGATTCGATTACCCGTTTTCAGATTCAGATTAGCCCCAATATTTTCCGTGGCGAACAATACACTCAACCAAGTCTATTAAAATGGTTTTTATGTGCAGTTTGCTTGTTTGAGCAATTGTTACTAGCTCAATAGAATTTTTAATTGCCTATTGATGGCATTATTGCCATTGTCCTATCGAGAAACAGTGATCATAATTCATTGTTTTGTATGGTATTCGATCATGAGGCTAGTTCCAAGCTACATGTGAATTATTATTGTGAAGTATGATCATAGAATTATTGAACCTATTTATACCAGTATATAAAGCTGCGAACAGACTTAAGGGCCATACACGCTTACACTCTTCTCCGCAAACGAACGTTACACGAGCTGATCGCAAGATGATCGCAGGTCGAGCAAGAGCAGAACGCGAACAAAGCGAGTTAACAGAGCGCGAGCTCGGCAAGTTCCTAGGGCGAACTAACCAATAATTGCGCATGCACGGTTAACGTTTTTGTTGGATCAATTTTTATTACGATCTCTATGTTAGCATATAAAATTATCAAAATTGATAATAATTGATTATTGAATCATCAAAATTAGATGATGTGGAAATTAATTATAAAAACATTTTTAATAATAGGTAATAGCATATTAGAATTTAGAAGAAAGAAGCCAAACTCCCAATCACGCTTTTCACCAAAATAATAATAATAATTTCACCAAAACATTGACAGACATAACCTTTTCTGTAATAAAACATCAACATAAATGTAACAAACATAATGATTATCATCAATTCATTATATGGATATTATTAATAACATAATGTATTATCAGGCTACCCAGGAATCCTCTGGTCAGAATATTTTATTTACATATATACACAATTATAAATCTGTGTAACCTTTTCAATTATTTCGTCACGACATGTTTCGACATAGGTATTTCATTCAGTTTTGTCACTCGATCAGCTGGATTGAACGTTTCACATCTGTGAGGTTAGGTTGTAGCGAAGTCAACAATACGACAAGCGCGCGATTATTCTTCGAACATATTGCGAACCTCTAGCGAAATTTTGCGCAAATCTTGTGTAACGTTCATGATCGGAGCGTGTTTGAGACGCGTATATCCGTACGCACCTAATATAGAGTTTTCATTGCTGTTTTCATGATGAGGATCATAACCTTTTGCTTGAGTGATGGAATAAGTGCGAGGGTGATGAATGAGATGATCAAACGTCTATGCCTACCGGCGGTATTCGAACCCAAGACCAGACAGTGCTAGCAGACTGGAGGTTGTAACGTACCGGACCACTAGAATTACTACCGTACTAACCGTCAATCTATATAATATATAAAAGCGAAATGGCACTCACTCACTCACTGACTGACACACTCACTCACTCGCAGAACTAAAAATCTACCGGACCAAAAACGTTCAAATTTGGTAGGTATATTCAGTTGACCCTTTAGAGGCGCACTAAGAAATCTTTTGGCAATATTTTAACTCTAAGGGTGGTTTTTAAGGGTTTAAAGTTCGTCTTTTAGCATGTATATTCTATTTATTCTCTTAATTATAATTGAGAAATGTCCATACCATATGTTAATATAGAGCTATAATCTAGAGAGAGTACCTCTTCGAAACAGTTGTTAACTGGTAACTAAATTAATAATTTTATCAGGTTGGCATTAAGTTGAGTTGACTTTATTAGGTTGGCACCAAGTTGAATATTAAAATGCATTTATCGCGGAAAAATTCATTGGGCCCTGCTACTTCAATCAGAGCTATTCCTGGGAATATTATATTACTAGCCGTCCGGCTCGCTTTGCTCGCCATATCCGTTTAGTCTGGACCCCCGACTGGATCGTTCTAACATATGATCGTCCCATAAATGAAAAATGCAAGCGAGCTAAGCGAGCCTGCTGATGTCATTCTTGGACAATCCAGTCGGGGGTCCAGGGGGCGGAGCCCCCTGGCTAGACGGATATGGCGAGTGAAGCGAGCCTGACGGCTAGTAAATATAATCCTGAATAATAAATATAATAATAAGTTGTCATATAATACTTGGTCATTCATTCTATATCAAACAATGCAATGAAAAATTACACTGAATTTTTCATGTTTTTTTTCATTTTTGTTGTTTTGTCACTTGTTTCGAAAGAGGTCACCTGCTCGCCTCTAGCTACCTGAAAAAATGCAAATTTCTCAGCAATAATTTGTGACAGCTAACAAGCTCACACCTTCCCTGGTAAAAGAGGGTAAAAGAGGGTGAAAGAGGGTATTTGGCCCACTTTTACCGGAGGATAGTTATTAATGTTGCATGAAAAGAGGGACACACCTAGCCCGGATTTCCACTCCTTTTCTTTTCGTTCTAAAGCGAACCAAACACAAAAAAATAGAAAAGAAGCAGCAAACAAAGGAAGCCAATTAATCCAGACAACCCATACCATTACACACACACATCCATGGAAACACTGGGCCAATTATTAACTCCACTAGGCTTTGTCTCTTTTTTATTATTCTCTAGTTCTACATCTTCTTCTTGCTGTTCATGTTCTTTTTTTTCTTTTTATGTTCTCCTACTCTATCATCATAATCATCATCATCATCATCATCATCATCATCCTGTTTGTTGTTGTTGTTGTTGTTGTTCTTCTTCTTCTTCTTCTTCTTCTTCTTCTTCTTCTTCTTCTTCTTTTTCTTCTTCTTCTTCTTCTTCTTCTTCTTCCTCCCGTTTCTTCCCTTCTTCATCTACTCCTCCTTTTTCTCTTTCTCAACCGCATACTTTTCAAACTCTCAGCTTCTCCAGTATTTCACTATTATAACATATCCTATAATATTAAGCGAGCAATTTCTGTATCTATACTTATAAAATTCTTATCTCACTGACTCACTGACACA
>NW_024093862.1:0-7118 GCF_014356525.2 Nilaparvata lugens | reverse complement strand
GACATCAATAGAGCTGATACTCCCAGTGATATAGGTCTGAGGATATCTATGTCCATTTTTATCAAGAGATACGCCCCCTCAGAGTCAACTCTGTTACAGCTAAGTGCACATTATTGTTCATAACATAATCGAGGTCATGCAGTGTTTTAGCTTTGCTAAATTCAAAAATTAACTCGCCTCTTGATGTCAATTTCATTCAATGAATTTGATTCTATTGCAAAAAATATTAATTTTCAACAGGATTCCAAGGCGATGATTTACCGTTAACAAAAACAGAAAATGTACATTTTTCCAATTTTATCTGAGATTTTCGAATTATTGAACATACTAGATACAGGTCATCTACATTATTGTAGTGCAAATGATTTCTCAACTATTGTTACAAATACCGATGAACTTTGAAATGCTTGTATGACATTGCAGATAAAAAATGTAAAAGATCATTGTCCTCTCTCTGTTAAGACATCAATAGAGCTGATACTCCCAGTGATATAGGTCTGAGGATATCTATGTCCATTTTTATCAAGAGATACGCCCCCTCAGAGTCACTCTGTTACAGCTAAGTGCACATTATTGTTCATAACATAATCAAGGTCATGCAGTGTTTTAGCTTTGCTAAATTCAAAAATTAACTCGCCTCTTGATGTCAATTTCATTCAATGAATTTGATTCTATTGCAAAAATATTAATTTTCAACAGGATTCCAAGGCGATGATTTACCGTTAACAAAAACAGAAAATGTACATTTTTCCAATTTTATCTGAGATTTTCGAATTATTGAACATACTAATACAGGTCATCTACATTATTGTAGTGCAAATGATTCTCAACTATTGTTACAAATACCGATGAACTTTGGAAATGCTTGTATGACATTGCAGATAAAAAATGTAAAAGATCATTGTCCTCTCTCTGTTAAGACATCAATAGAGCTGATACCCCCCAGTGATATAGGTCTGAGGATATCTATAGCCATTTTTGGAATACTTTGATAAATTAATTACAAATAAGAAAATGCAAGAATGTTAATTATATCTCCCAGTGCTGGGGGAAAAAACAAATCTCTTATTTAATTTAGTATTTGCTGAAAATGGTTTAAAATTTAAGCACATTTACTTATTTACCTATATGGACTTTAACATGATGAAAAAAGAAAAATTCAAGCTCATAGATAGATAGTCACTAGATAGATCTGCGATAGTGCTTGAGAACCAAATTTTGTAACAAATTAAATGCTTCAATTACTTGAGATGACATATAAAAAGCAACGCCTGCGTTTGTACAGCACATAGAAAATTTGTGAAATTTTTCTTAACTGTCGGGTGGAAGCAAACCAATCAGTATAAAGAGGATTCACTTTAATTTGTCAGTAGAAAAGGAAAAAGGGACATTATACAGATTCACTCATTTAGCATTCACTTTAATTTGACAGTATAAAGATGTATTCACTCAGTATAAAGATGGATTCACTTTGCATTTAAAGATTTTAGGGTGCATTTAAAGTAATATCCTTGCATTTAAAGATCCTTGCAACTAACTCTAGAACGAGAAACTTAAAAGAGTAATAGGGTTTTAGCACATCTACAAAAGAGTTTCTTATCTATACTAGACTGGAATTTAATCTGTCAGTATAAGTGAATTGGGTTCTTAGAGCTTCATGATGCTGACTTAAGATCTGACTGAGAGAATAATTTGAGCATATCTTCCAAGGTTGACTCTCACTGTCAGTATTTAGCACATCTACAAAAGAGTTTCTTATCTATACTAGACTGGAATTTAATCTGTAAGTATAAGTTGAATTGGGTTCTTAGAGCTTCATGATGCTGACTTAAGATCTGACTGAGAGAATAATTGAGCATATCTTCCAAGGTTGACTCTCACTACACTTGCATATGATGGATTCACTTTAATTTGACAGTAGAAATATGGATTCACTTTGCATTTAAAGATTTTAGGGTGCATTTAAAGTAATATCCTTGCATTTAAAGATCCTTGCAACTAACTCTAGAACGAGAAACTTAAAAGAGGTAATAGGGTTTTAGCACATCTACAAAAGAGTTTCTTATCTATACTAGACTGGGATTAATCTGTCAGTATAAGTTGAATTGGGTTCTTAGAGATTCATGATGCTGACTTAAGATCTGACTGAGAGCAACGCCTGCAGACTCTCACTGTCAGTATAACATTGAATGGAGTCACTTTAATTTGACAGTAGAAATATGGATTCACTTTAATTGACAGTAGAAATATGGATTCACTTTAATTTGACAGTAGAAATATGGATTCACTTTAATTTGACAGTAGAAAAGGGAAAAAGGGAAATTATTTTTTCCCTCCCCCTCGTCCTCACTGGGAGAGGGGTGAGGGTGAGGGAGAGGGTGAGGGAGAAGGAGAAGGAGAGGGAGAGGAGAAGGAGAAGGAGAGGGAGAAGGAGAAGGAGAGGAGAGGAGAAGGAGAAGGAGAGGAGAAGGAGAAGGAGAGGGAGAGGAGAAGGAGAGGGAGAGGGAGAGGAGAGGGGGGGCGCAGAGGGGGAGGGGGAGGGGGAGGGGGATTTGCGCAAAAATTTTTCCTTATTTCTCGCGGATTGTGCAAAAAAACCCGTCTGAACTCTTAAATATAGGCTACTATCAGTGTTTGCCAGACAATAATAATATAAATGATCAGTTTATTGTTCACCCCTAACAAATCAAAGTTATTTGGCATTTCACATGATGGAAAATGTCTTCTGAGAATGAGTTGTGCTCTTCAAATTTTGAAAAATTCAAGTGCCAATTTTCATTTAAGATTTCCGAAAGGTTTAAGTACTGAGGCAGAGTCTCATGTTTAAAAATTGGGATGCTCAATTTAGATAAATTTGTCCACATGTGAGGAATTAAGTTATTAATAGCTGGAGAAGGATGGGAACGGGAGTCGCAAGGATAAAGAGTGCTTATCAGTACGTCGCCGTTGTCGTCTTGAAGTTCGCAGTTGCAAGGGATGTGGAGTGATAGGGTTCCTGGACTGTTGCTTGGGACTTTGTAATCAAATTTTGCGTCTTCATATCACAAATTCGTTGTAATCAAATTTTGCGTCTTCATATCACAATTCGTTGTAATCAAATTTTGCGTCTTCATATCACAAATTCGTTGTAATCAATAATTGCGTCTTCATATCACAATTCTTTTGTAATCAAATTTTGCGTCTTCATATCACAAATTTGTTGTAATCAAATTTTGCGTCTTCATATCACAAATTCGTTGTAATCAAATTTTGCGTCTTCATATCACAAATTCGTTGTAATCAAATAATTGCGTCTTCATATCACAAATTCTTTTGTAATCAATTATGCGTTTTCTGATCATAATTCGTTGTAATCAAATTTTGCGTCTTCATATCACAAATTCGTTGTAATCAAATTTTGCGTCTTCATATCACAAATTCGTTGTAATCAAATTTTGCGTCTTCATATCACAAATTCGTTGTAATCAAATTTTGCGTCTTCATATCACAAATTCTTTTGTAATCAATTATGCGTTTTCTGATCATAAATTCGTTGTAATCAAATTTTGCGTCTTCATATCACAAATTCGTTGTAATCAAATTTTGCGTCTTCATATCACAAATTCGTTGTAATCAATTTTGCGTCTTCATATCACAAATTCGTTGTAATCAATTTTGCGTCTTCATATCACAAATTCGTTGTATCAAAGTAATCAAATTTTGCGTCTTCATATCACAAATTCGTTGTAATCAAATTTTGCGTTTTCATATCACAAATTCGTTGTAATCAAATTTTGCGTTTTCATATCACAAATTCTTGTAATCAAATTTTGCGTCTTCATATCACAAATTCGTTGTAATCAAATAATTGCGTCTTCATATCACAAATTCTTTTGTAATCAAATTATGCGTCTTCATATCAAAATTCGTTGTAATCAATTTTGCGTCTTCATATCACAAATTCTTTTGTAATCAAATTATGCGTCTTCATATCACAATTCTTTTGTAATCAAATTTTGCGTCTTCATATCACAATTCGTTGTAATCAAATTTTGCGTCTTCATATCACAAATTCGTTGTAATCAAATTTTGCGTCTTCATATCACAATTCGTTGTAATCAAATTTTGCGTCTTCATATCACAAATTCTTTTGTAATCAAATTATGCGTTTTCATATCACAAATTCGTTGTAATCAATTTTGCGTCTTCATATCCAAATTCGTTGTAATCAATTTTGCGTCTTCATATCACAAATTCGTTGTAATCAAATTTTGCGTCTTCTATCACAAATTCGTTGTAATCAATTTTGCGTCTTCATATCACAAATTCTTTTGTAATCAAATTTTGCGTCTTCATATCACAAATTCGTTGTAATCAAATAATCAAATTTTGCGTCTTCATATCACAAATTCGTTGTAATCAAATTTTGCGTCTTCATATCACAAATTCGTTGTAATCAAATTTTGCGTCTTCATATCACAAATTCTTTTGTAATCAATTATGCGTTTTCTATCATAAATTCGTTGTAATCAAATTTTGCGTCTTCATATCACAATTCTTTTGTAATCAAATTTTGCGTCTTCATATCACATTCGTTGTAATCAAATTATGCGTTTTCTGATCATAATTCGTTGTAATCAAATTTTGCGTCTTCTATCACAAATTCGTTGTAATCAAATTTTGCGTCTTCATATCACAAATTCGTTGTAATCAAATATTGCGTCTTCATATCACAAATTCTTTTGTAATCAAATTTTGCGTTTTCATATCACAAATTCGTTTAATCAAATTTTGCGTCTTCATATCACAAATTCTTTTGTAATCAATTATGCGTTTTCTGATCATAAATTCGTTGTAATCAAATTTTGCGTCTTCTATCACAAATTCGTTGTATCAAATTTTGCGTCTTCATATCACAAATTCGTTGTAATCAATTTTGCGTCTTCATATCACAAATTCGTTGTAATCAAATTTGGCGTCTTCATATCACATTCGTTGTAATCAAATTATGCGTTTTCTGATCATAATTCGTTGTAATCAATTTTGCGTCTTCATATCACAAATTCGTTGTAATCAAATTTTGCGTCTTCATATCACAAATTCGTTGTAATCAAATTTTGCGTCTTCATATCACAAATTCGTTGTAATCAAATTTTGCGTCTTCATATCACAAATTCGTTGTAATCAATAATTGCGTCTTCATATCACAAATTCTTTTGTAATCAATTATGCGTTTTCTGATCATAAATTCGTTGTAATCAAATTTTGCGTCTTCATATCACAAATTCGTTGTAATCAATTTTGCGTCTTCATATCACAAATTCTTGTAATCAAATTTTGCGTCTTCATATCACAAATTCGTTGTAATCAAAATTTGATTACAACGAATTTGTGATATGAAGACGCAAAATTTGATTACAACGAATTTGTGATATGAAGACGCAAAATTTGATTACAACGAATTTGTGATATGAAGACGCAAAATTTGATTACAACGAATTTGTGATATGAAGACGCAAAATTTGATTACAACGAATTTGTGATATGAAGACGCAAAATTTGATTACAACGAATTTGTGATATGAAGACGCAAAATTTGATTACAACGAATTTGTGATATGAAGACGCAAAATTTGATTACAACGAATTTGTGATATGAAGACGCAAAATTTGATTACAACGAATTTGTGATATGAAGACGCAAAATTTGATTACAACGAATTTGTGATATGAAGACGCAAAATTTGATTACAACGAATTTGTGATATGAAGACGCAAAATTTGATTACAACGAATTTGTGATATGAAGACGCAAAATTTGATTACAACGAATTTGTGATATGAAGACGCAAAATTTGATTACAACGAATTTGTGATATGAAGACGCAAAATTTGATTACAACGAATTTGTGATATGAAGACGCAAAATTTGATTACAACGAATTTGTGATATGAAGACGCAAAATTTGATTACAACGAATTTGTGATATGAAGACGCAAAATTTGATTACAACGAATTTGTGATATGAAGACGCAAAATTTGATTACAACGAATTTGTGATATGAAGACGCAAAATTTGATTACAACGAATTTGTGATATGAAGACGCAAAATTTGATTACAACGAATTTGTGATATGAAGACGCAAAATTTGATTACAACGAATTTGTGATATGAAGACGCAAAATTTGATTACAACGAATTTGTGATATGAAGACGCAAAATTTGATTACAACGAATTTGTGATATGAAGACGCAAAATTTGATTACAACGAATTTGTGATATGAAGACGCAAAATTTGATTACAACGAATTTGTGATATGAAGACGCAAAATTTGATTACAACGAATTTGTGATATGAAGACGCAAAATTTGATTACAACGAATTTGTGATATGAAGACGCAAAATTTGATTACAACGAATTTGTGATATGAAGACGCAAAATTTGATTACAACGAATTTGTGATATGAAGACGCAAAATTTGATTACAACGAATTTGTGATATGAAGACGCAAAATTTGATTACAACGAATTTGTGATATGAAGACGCAAAATTTGATTACAACGAATTTGTGATATGAAGACGCAAAATTTGATTACAACGAATTTGTGATATGAAGACGCAAAATTTGATTACAACGAATTTGTGATATGAAGACGCAAAATTTGATTACAACGAATTTGTGATATGAAGACGCAAAATTTGATTACAACGAATTTGTGATATGAAGACGCAAAATTTGATTACAACGAATTTGTGATATGAAGACGCAAAATTTGATTACAACGAATTTGTGATATGAAGACGCAAAATTTGATTACAACGAATTTGTGATATGAAGACGCAAAATTTGATTACAACGAATTTGTGATATGAAGACGCAAAATTTGATTACAACGAATTTGTGATATGAAGACGCAAAATTTGATTACAACGAATTTGTGATATGAAGACGCAAAATTTGATTACAACGAATTTGTGATATGAAGACGCAAAATTTGATTACAACGAATTTGTGATATGAAGACGCAAAATTTGATTACAACGAATTTGTGATATGAAGACGCAAAATTTGATTACAACGAATTGTGATATGAAGACGCAAAATTTGATTACAACGAATTTGTGATATGAA
>NW_024093861.1:0-11893 GCF_014356525.2 Nilaparvata lugens | reverse complement strand
TATGAGCACCAACCGAGTTGGATGTACTTTGCTGTCCATTTCCTGGAGATGGTTAGCTGAGCTTGAAGCAACAGCTTCCATGATTTTGCATTGTGATTCCAAAAAATTCCAGAATTTATCAATGGTGGGAATGTCGTGTATACCAACCTCTTTTCCATTCTCGAACAGTAGCAGTACCAACTGCACAACTTTTGTGCATATACAACAGTCCTTGATTGGACTCCAAGTTGAAGCGCTTCAAGCGCGGTGATGTGGGACTTGCAAAAGTCAATGAATGCCCGTAATGATTGCGGACAGTTACGCTTTATGGTAGGCGGAGATTCAATTGCCGTGACGTGCCTGGCAGCAATTAATCTCTTGTTGTCATACCTCTCCCTTAAGAGGTTCCATGCAAGCTGAAAACCATTTTCGTCAGCTTCATGTGTTCCACTCTAGCAAGAGCTTCACCACTGAGTGATTGACGAAGATAGAAAAATTTCAATGAATCATTAATGTTATCTTGATTACCAATAATATTAGTAAAAGCACTTGAGAATGCTTGCCATTTTGAAGCTCCCCATTGAAGCGTGGAAGCGGTATCTGAGGCAACTGAAAATTTGCCAAAGGTGCGTTTTGAGATGTTGGCCGCTGGGAAGCACCAGCAGTGGCCTCATTGATGCGTTGTCTGCTTTCAAAAGCAGTTAATGCAGCATTTGCCTTAGAGGTAATGGAGATAAACTTTTTGAGTATCTCAAAATGAGTTGAAGTGTTCTGTGCTTGCAACTCTGAATTCCATAGTTGTTGTGTATCTTATTATACTTAATTCTAAGTGAACCTAGTTCGTTTTTTACAGTCAATAATTGATAATAAGTGGCTTCAGAGTCCACAACATAATCGTTATAGCTGGTTATGAACCAATCTATTTCCTGGTGTAAATTGTCTCTTGCATTGAAAGAGCAGAAGGCTCAGGAAGTGAATCTTCCTCATGATCAGACATGCTTAAATTACAGAAAAACCTGAGTGAATGACACAATAGTGCACTGTAGCAATGCGATTGCTGCGCCAATAAGCAACCTTGGGCGCTGGTCCAGTACGCAGAGTGGCACGCCTGTGGTTTGAGGCAAGTTGTATCAAGCTTGCTGTGCGGCGAGTCAAGTAGCGAGCTCGCAAGGCGTGTGGTATGCCGTGTGTTTTTTCTCAATGCGCAATAGCCGTCTGTGACCAGTTCAGTGCGGTTCAGTCTCTCAGGGTACAAGATAGTTGATAGCTGGTGCATACACGTCGCAGCGTGCTTTGAGTTGCAGCCAGTACTGAAATTTGAAACAAGTGTGTGAATGCTTAATTTAAACAATATAAACATACAAAGGTACAATGAAATAAAATATACACTAGAGTGGGACCTAATCATTGGCGTCAAGCTAGACTATTAGGCACACGGTCACTGAAACCCCAAGGTTCAATGGACCAAGAAATGGGTAATAAAAATTAACAATTATCCTAGGTAACACTGGGTCAAAAATGAACAGGCTGGAGGACCAATTTTTATGACAGAATCCAAGGGCAGGGCAGTGGACTGTGGAGATAGTGGTATAATACCTACAAACAATCTTTGAATTCTGTGCAAAAATACTGATAGCTTGAATTGGGGTAAGTACGCCAATAAAACTAAATGAATCAACAAGATAAGATTTAATATATAGATAATAATAGGCAGATGGCCACATACAAAAACAATTGTGTCAAATATTTTGGGATCATAAAATAATAATAGGCAGGTGGCCACATACAAACATTGAATCAAATATTTTGAGATCAATAAAATAATAATAGGCGATGGCCACATACAAAGATTGAATCAAATATTTTGAGATCATAAAATAATAATAGGCGATGGCCACATACAAAGATTGAATCAAATATTTTGAGATCAATAAAATATAATAGGCAGATGGCCACATACAAGATTGATCAAATATTTTGAGATCAATAAAATAATAATAGGCAGATGGCCTCATGCAAAGATTGAATCAAATATTTTCAAATAAACTTCTCATCCACACTAGCCTATAAATAAATTCATAATATTTTTTCTAATGTATCCCACCGAAGACTGAGTGTAGTAAACAATTAAATTAACAAGGTAATTTTTCATGAACTTGGTGGTCCCAAAAACCTGTCCAATGGTTCGTTTCCTTATTGTTTGTGAGAGGCCAGAGGCCTGAACAAATATAATATTATGTTTTTGTAGTAAATGAATGAATAAACTCAAAGTTTCCTTCATTATAATAATTCTAAATTCTTATGTTAAAATCAATAAAATATTGAATATTACAGTGTGTTTTGATTTTGAGCAATACGTCCAAACAAAAGCCATTAAATGATGTATTATACAAACACGTATACGAGTTTCATATTTATCTCTAATATTGGGTTTATCAATTTTTTGCTCCTGATAAATCGGTACCATCGATATTAAAATTTTGACATCCCTAGGCGTGTTGGCATGTACTGTGAAATAATGAATAAATTGTAAATGCAGTATGGAATCATCGTGAAAGTAATAAAAAGTTACTCTTAAGTCACGATGATCCTCCAAAAAGAGGTATGTACAAATTTTTGATATCGTTAACATGTTATGTGTGAGGTGCAGCTAGAAATAAACATTCCCATAAAACTCTGGCGAGAGGCAGCACCTATAAAGTCAGTAATCAGTGACAAATCCAATTCCAACTGAATTTAAATTTATTTTCGAAGCTCTTGACACATCAAAGAACGATTGTTGATAGTCAAATTCGCAAAAATCATCCCCGAATTTGATGAAAAGCAGTAATCAAAGTTGCAGCGACGGAAAATCGAGTAGAAAAAAGCTTAATGTAGTTGTTTGATGTAACGCTAGATAGCGCTGGCAGCAAACATGATACAGACCACCGTGATATTGTATCATTCGACATGCAACAGAATGCAACACAGCTTATCAGATCTGATTGATATCTGACAAGTCAACTCAATCATAGTGAGGTTCAGGAAGCATTTGATATTATACACGTTAAAGGCAGAAGTGTTCTATCCTTGTCTATGATTAATCATTGATATAGCTATAGCTATATATAGGCTACTTCTGCCTTATAAGGTGTATATCAAATGCTTCCTGCTATATCAAATGATTATTATCATAGACAAGGATTGATTGATTGATTGATTGATTGAGTACTTTATTTATGTAGATTACAATATATACTGGCTTATACACTTATATACAATAGCTTACAATACAGCAAAATTATAGATGAATTTACATAATATAGACTAAGAAAATAATTATTGAACTATATATGATATGAAAAAGCAGTTTGTAATATAATAACTATAGATAATAATCATATTGTTATGCATCTACATAAATTGGCAGAGCTTTGGACATATCAATGTCCATTCTTCGGAAAGAATATTAAAATATCCTCCCCACTAACTCTCTACCAGAACGTTAATTTCGTTATTTAAACTAAGGATTTATTTATTAATGGAAATATTGTAAAAGTTTTAATCAATATGAATATTAAAGAGAAAAAAACAGAAAATTGATAGAGTAAAATAATTATATAGGTAGATAAGATCAAATAATTGATTAATAAAATGAAGTAGGCTGAAAGTAGATCAGGTTATCAACTTTCAGTAATATACAGCATTATGCAGTGGATAATTGAAATAACATGAGTTTATATAATATATATATATATACAATTCGTTCTATAACATGGTTTAAAGGTTTGTATTTGTGGGATGGTGGGGATGGATGTCATGTGATCGTTCTAGGGCCGGACAGTTTCAGTCATTTGTTCCAAAGATGTTTTTTTAAAGTTAGGATGAAGCTCGCTCGGCTCTCGATGGACCTGATAGAAACAGGAAGTGCATTCCATGCACGACAGGCACTGACTAAGAGGATTTTGTGAAAATAGTAGTTCGATGATTGGGTATCCTTAAAGTACTTTCTCCGGTTCTAGTATGTGAAGCATCTATCCTCCTACCTTCAGAGACAAATTTGAAATCATCTTTAAATAGTTCGGATTACCGTATTTCAAGATATCTCTAACAAGCTTGACTATTCGAAAAAGCCTCTGATCGGAAGCTTCATGTTGAACTAGCAATGTGGGCTGGGGTGATATGATCATGGCGTTGGAGAGAGTAGACGAAACGTAGACAATAATTTTGGCAACGCTGTAGTTTATCATTCAGAGTGACTTGCATATCGTTAAGAACAGAATTACAATACATTAAATGTGGGAAGATGAGAGATTGAACCAATAATAATTTAATGTTTCTAGGGAGGATATCGTGCATTTTATTTAATGTTCGGATCGAAAAAACCTTTATTGACTGGGCTATACTTTGTGAATAGGCTGAGACCTGGACAAGCTATCAAGTTTCAGATTATGTGAAATTGAAAGAACATTTACGAAACATTTCAAACATCATGCAATATCATAATATGATCGAGAATATTCAAACCGACAACACAGTAATACCTATTCTGTGTCAACAACGCCAACACATTTGAAACAGGTGTGTATAGGGATGGCAACGATATATCGATATTTGTGAAATATCGATATATCGATATATTGACATCGATATCTTTGTAACGATATATCGCTAATATCGATATATTCCTTCCGATATATCGTTCTGTCTTCGACTCTTCGTTGGCGTTAAATTTAGAATTCTCAGGAATGATTGTGTTATTGAATGAATTGGGCATATTTCTACTGAATGGATCCTCTTATTAAAAATTTGATGCATTAAAATATTTTCAAATAAACTTCTCATCCACGCTAGCCTATAAATAAGAATTCATAATTTTTTTCTAATGTATCCCACCGAAGACTGAAGTGTAGTAAACAATTAAATTAACAAGGTAATTTTTTCATGAGCTTGGTGGTCCCAAAAACCTGTCCAATGGTTCGGTTCCTTATTTTTGTGAGAGGCCAGAGGCCTGAACAAATATAATATTATGTTTTTGTAGTAAATGAATGAATAAACTCAAAGTTTCCTTCATTATAATAATTCTAAAATCTTATGTTAAAATCAATATATTGAATATTACAGTGTGTTTTGATTTTGAGCAATACGTCCAAACAAAAGCCATTAAAATGATGTATTATACAAACACGTATACGAGTAGTATATTTATCTCTAATATTGGGTTTATCGATATCTTGCTCCTGATATATCGGTACCATCGATACCTGCCTTTATTAAAATTTTGCCATCCCTAGGCGTGTTGGCGTGTACTGTAAAATAATAAATAAATTGTAAATGCAGTATGGAATCATCGTGAAAGTAATAAGAAGTTACTCTTAAGTCACGATGATCCTCCAAAAAGAGGAAAAATATAAACTTTGGATGTCGTTATCATGTTATGTGTGAGGTGCAGCTAGAAATAAACATTCCCACAAAACTCTGGCGAGAGGCAGCACCTATAAATTCAGTAATCAGTGACAAATACAATTCCAACTGAATATAAATTCATTTTCGAAGCTCTTGACACATCAAAGAACGATTGTTGATAGTCAAATTTGCAAAAATCATCCCCGAATTTGATGAAAAGCAGTAATCAAAGTTGCAGCGACGGAAAATCGAGTAGAAAAAAGCTTAATGTAGTTGTTTTATGTAACGCTAGATAGCGCTGGCAGCAAACATGATACGGACCACCGTGATATTGTATCATTCGACATGCAACAGAATGCAACACAGCTTATGAGATCTGATTGATATCTGACAAGTCAACTCAATCATAGTGAGGTTCAGGTCAGGAAGCATTTGATATTATACACGTTATAAGGCAGAAGTGTTCTATCCTTGTCTATGATTAATCATTTGATATAGCCTATATATAGCTATAGCTATATATAGGCTACTCTGCCTTATAAGGTGTATATCAAATGCTTCCTGCTATATCAAATGATTAATCATAGACAAGGATTGATTGATTGATTGATTGATTGAGTACTTTATTTATGTAGATTACAATATATACTGGCTTATACACTTATATACAATAGCTTACAATACAGCAAAATTATAGATGAATTTACATAATATAGACTAAGAAAATAATTATTGAACTGTATATGATATGAAAAAGCAGTTTGTAATATAATAACTATAGATAATAATCATATTGTTATGCATCTACATAAATTGGCGGAGCTTTGGACATATCAATGTCCATTCTTCGGAAAGAATATTAAAAATATCCTCCCCACTAACTCTCTACCAAAACGTTAATTTCGTTATTTAAACTAAGGATTTATTTATTAATGGAAATATTGTAAAAGTTTTAATCAATATGAATATTAAAGAGAAAAAAAACAGAAAATTGATAGAGTAAAATAATTATATAGGTAGATAAGATCAAATAATTGATTAATAAAATGAAGTAGGCTGAAAGTAGATCAGGGTTATCAACTTTCAGTAATACAGCAGTATGCAGTGGATAATTGAAATAACATGAGTTTATATAATATATATATATATACAATTCGTTCTATAACATGGTTTAAAGGTTTGTATTTGTGGGATGGGTGGGGGATGGATGTCATGTGATCGTTCTAGGGCCGGACAGTTTCAGTCATTTGTTCCAAAAGATGTTTTTTTAAAGTTAGGATGAAGCTCGCTCGGCTCTCGATGGACCTGATAGAAACAGGAAGTGCATTCCATGCACGACAGGCACTGACTAAGAAGGATTTTGTGAAAATAGTAGTTCGATGATTGGGTATCCTTAAAGTACTTTCTCCGGTTCTAGTATGTGAAGCATCTATCCTCCTACCTTCAGAGACAAATTTGAAATCATCTTTAAAATAGTTCGGATTACCGTATTTCAAGATATCTCTAACAAGCTTGACTATTCGAAAAAGCCTCTGATCGGGAAGCTTCAATGTTGAACTAGCAATGTGGGCTGGGGTGATATGATCATGGCGTTGGAGAGAGTAGACGAAACGTAGACAATAATTTGGCAACGCTGTAGTTTATCATTCAGAGCGACTTGCATATCGTTAAGAACAGAATTACAATACATTAAATGTGGGAAGATGAGAGATTGAACCAATAATAATTTCATGATTGAGTTGTATCAAATTCACAATTATTTATTCCATCATTACAGAATGAATTTGCTCCATAAAACTGAGTCTGTACAAGAATTCACCATCAGTCGTAACTAGTTTCCTATTGGTCATTCCAATAAAAAGGAGTGAGATGATGCAGAGTCATCAGCCAATGAGAATGCGTTGTGGGCGTGAACTTGTAGCTGAAATGAACAAAATGGAGTCTATGGGGTAACGTAAAAGCATCAGCCAATGAGAGCCGTTGTGGGTGTGGAAATGTTCTCAAGTACTCACATGTGATTGATTGGTCGACGTTGTTTGAAGTAGTAGATCAGCTGACATCGAATTTGGTGTTTCGTGAACATAAACTGTTCATAATCTCTATACTTATAAAAGGCTAAGCCCCTACAGACTGAAATCACACCACAGCCCAAACTACTGAGCCTAAAAACTTGAGATTTTGCACGATTGTTTATGGTAGCCTGAAAACATCCACTAAGAAAGGATTTTCAGAAATTTGCCCCCCTGAGGAGCTGGGGCCCCCCCAAAATTTTGTACTTTTTAACCGCTCATTGCACAGCAATCATGAGGACCTTTTTTTGTTCAGCTACGAGAAAAAATTAGATCTATGCAGACAAATTTAGATCAGGAGCACAGGGGGGTCCAGGAGGGGCATTTTTCGAAAATTTTGATGTAAAATCACACTACAGCTCAAACTAATTGTCCTACAGACTTGAAACTTTGCAAAATATTCTTCAACATGCTAGAAGCGCACTAAGAACGGATTTTGAGATATTTTGCCTCTAAGGGTTTCAAAGGATGAAAAAGGATCCTATTAAGTAAGGTTATGAACATGGTAAGGTGAGTGCCATATGGAAATGAGATAATATTTATTTATTGACATATGATATTCTAACATATGTTGTAATCATTGGAAATAACAAAATAATATGATAGAAATTCAAAAAAGAACATCTGTTCTATTATTGCTTTCTACCTGATTCCACTCAACCTCAATAATATTGTTCTGATAATTGATAAATATGTTTAATAATATTATTATTATTATTGATATAATAAAAGTATTGTTTTAATAATTAATTATTATCATTGATATAATAATAGTATTGTTTTGGTTATCAATAAATATTTTTATTTTCACAAACTCTGTATAATTTATAATGGTGAATGTGAAACAGCTGCATCAAAGAAATTATCTCAAAAAACATATGTTTAGGAGAACCATAGTTTTGAACTTCGTTCTCCGATGATGTATAAAAAGCCTACACGTGGCATTGTATTATTAATTTTCAGCTAGAACAGTTTTTTGAGACTGCTAATAAACGTCTACAGTTTCATCAATGCTGTATCGGCAATATGAAAACTCATGCAGTTAATATGTCTTTAATAAAGGTGTTGATATCTACATGATAATTATTCTCTACCATTTTTATTTAATTAAAATTTCAAAATTATTCAAGCCTTGATAGAATGATTGACTCACTATTACAGTCAGTCGAAAATTTAATATTGAAATGAGGGTATTTGGCAAGCGAACAAAAAAGTAAGGTCCTATGCACCTTTTTGATATTATTTCTTCAAATGAAAAATGAGTTTTTGTTGTTCAAAACTCCCCCTGGAAGAGAACTATTCATTTTATCCTATCTTTTAGTAAAATAACAATGATTTCTGCATTGAATAACATCTATCTTGTCAACAAGAATCGAGCTCTTTGTGAATTCAGATGTGACCTACACTTTAGATTTATATAGATCTATTAATTCATGGAAATTGAAGTACTTTTTTCAGTTAGTTGATGAAATTGATTAACAATAGAGAAAATGATTGTAATTTCATCAATACAGAATTAGTTGAATGAATTGTCGATGTACTGAGTTCTTAGTCAACAATAATTCAATATTGGTATTTATCCAATCATTATTTTTTTCAGAAGTTATTTCATTTGAATTAGAAAATATTTTATAAGCTCCTATCAATTTATCATTCGTAACAATGAATTCTTCAAAACATGAATTTAATCAAATAAAAAATGCCCATACTGTATTCATGTTCGCATGTTTTTTTTTGTGATGGATAGCCAAAATATTGTGGAGAAGCTGCACGGCGAATTGTAATCGAGGGCTCTGATTGGCTGAAAAGTTCAGCGTCGGAGTGAGGTGAGGCGAGCAGTTAGAACAGAGGCAAGCGGCACGGCGAATGGTTCGGAGTGCGGTACGGCGAATTATTAACAGCTGATTTTTAACATTATGAAACATATGCTCATGTTCGTTGAAAGGCAAGATGCTCGGAGGAATGCACGGTTTGCTGCGCGGTTCGAGGTTCAGTTCGGCATGTGTGGACGCACCTTTAGTTGTTACAGGACATTTATACAGATCACAGGCCAAAGCTTCATATAATCTATTTTCTTCTTCTTCTTCTTCTTCTTCTCTTCTTCTTCTTCTTCTCTTCTTCTTCTTCTTCTTTTTCTACCTAAAAGTAGAGGCGATCTAAAAGGCTAAGCCCCGACAAACTGAAATCACACCACAGCCCAAACTACTAAGCCTAAAAACTTGATATTTCGCACAATTGTTTATTGTAGCCTCAAAACATTCCACTACAAAAAGATTTTCAGAATCTGCCCCCCCCTGAGGGAGCTGGGACCCCCAAAATTTCACTTTTTAACCGTTCATTGCACAGCAAAGTCATGAGGAAATTTTCGTTCAGGTATGAAAAAAATCAGATCTATGCAGAAAAATTCCAATCAGAAGCACAGGGGGTTCAGGAGAGGGCCTTTTCGAAAATTTTGATGTAAAATCACACTACAGCTCAAACTAATTGGCCTACAGGCTAAAAACTTTGCACAAATATTCTTCAAACAGCTAGACGCGCACTAAGAACGGATTTTGAGATATTTTGCCTATAAGGGTTTCAAAGGATGAAATAGGATCCTATTAAGTAAGCTTATGGTAAGGTGAACTCCATATGGAACTGAGATAATTGACACTGATATTCTAACCATGTTGTAATCATTGGAAAGCTTCAAACAATTTCATCAATTAGCTGATCGAATTGATTTTGCGTTGATGAGAGCGCGAGCTTACCACGTGTTTTACGTGGTAAACGTTCTACAGATTTATAGAATTCCTGGTGATTGAGCTGTCTTTTTCAGCGTTGTCTATTAATAATAAAGCTTAATTACAACTAGCTTACCCAGCGAACTTCGTACCGCCAATGTATCTCATGTTACACTCGACTTTATTGGTGAATCATTAAATTTATCTGACAATCAACATGTTCATTACATCTCAATACGGACTTCCATGTGCTTAGTCATGCAGCATTCATTATTCCGAAAACATATTATTCTTCTCAATCAATTGGTAGTAATATCTCTCAGTAAAGTTTTCAATTAAAAAAAAATGTTATATCATGTTTTCAAAGAAAATATTCAAGTTTTCATAGCTGTAGATTGTCGATATATGGTCCAGGAAATATGCGATGTACGATGAATCACACAGAATTCCATATCTTTCCATTTTAGGATGAATATAAGCTAAGCTAAATTCAAAAATTGTGAATTATCTTTCATTCTTCAGTAATTAATGAATGCAATATGAATACTATACATATATACTATACATATATACTCTCTTTCATTAGGTGATAATTTTTTTAAACATTTTCCAGTTTCTCAATGATAGGGGAGTGATAATTTTTTGTATAGGTCTTCTAAGGAATCATTATCAACAGCTGGTACCAATCAACTACACTTCAACTCTAAACTACCGTTTTAATACCAGTACACAATAATTTATCACAGGGTATATGTTTATTACAGCTGTAACCTTAGATGCTAAATCATATTATCACAATATGATCTTGAATCATGATCATCTTTTCGTTCTTCAGTAGCCGCTCGGCCGAAAATTTCGAAAACATAATGTCTGTAGAATGGATTAATATATAATTATTAGCCCCCCCCTATTAAAATTTCTGTTCAGAAACCAACCCACAACATATTCCCCAGTTTCATGCTGTTATGTCAAGTGGTTTTCAAGTCTACAGGGAACAAACAAACATACAAACAAACACGTAAACAGTGCCGTGCTACCAATTTTCCTTAACGGTTGGAATAGCATATAAAACACCTATCACCTAAGGAAGTTGTCGGCTCCAATAAAATAGATACTTGATAAACTGTGAATGGATCTATTGCCTATAATGAAAATCCAGTTTCAGAGCAAATTAACTTATAATCTTCAGATGAAAATTTGGCAAAAACACAGAATATAAAACGAACAATAACTATAAGCTTAATGATTTCAAGTAACTACGAACTAAAATACTTATCTAGTTTACAGTTGAAACACAGTGGCTATTGGCTTTACTACACTATAGCGAATTTTGCACAAAAAATTTATAAACTTCAATCTAAAACATTATAAATTCATTTAAACAGACAATACTCAGAGCACAAATTATATACAAGCAACAGCCAGCCATTAGTTTCAGAAGAAGGTCCAACAGGAAAAGACACAAGTTACCAGTCACGAAAGACAACGCCCTCTTCATATCGATCTTTACAGACACGTCACACAAATTTATAACTTATAAATTAGAATTCACATTCTACATCTGTTCTCAATAAAACTTTAATTTGAAAATGTTATTTTAAATTTTTATACATATATTCTATTTAAATGAACTGTTTATCCAGTAATTTGTTAACCCTCCTCCGGTGACATTATGGAACAATGCAACAAACTTTACGATAATAAATTCTCCGTCAAAAAATTATCCGTCTATTGATA
>NW_024093860.1:0-12060 GCF_014356525.2 Nilaparvata lugens | reverse complement strand
GAGACTTCGTATTTCTATATAGACTCCTCAACATCGCAATAAATTTAGTCGACACTCCCAATTCCTCAGTTTAAAAAATAAAGCCTCTCTGTCACACTATCGTAGCCCAAAAGAAACAGTACAACTTCTTTGTAGGTCTATTCAACGTTTTCATACTATATTGAATAGAACAAAAATATTATCAGTAGCCGAATAACCTCTCCGAAAGCCACACTGATTCTCTTTAATAATCTTTTCTCTTTCCTCCCACACTGCAACTTCTCAGTAAAATAAATGAAAATACTTTAGCGACAGCATTTATAAAAGATATGGCTCTATAATTATTCACTTCATTAGTATCACCTTTTTTATGCAATGGAAATATAATTGATCGTGGAAACCCTGTTGGTATCTGTCCACCTCTGACGATGGCATTGGAAAAAGTCAAAATAATCTCTTTGTAATTTTTGACGCATTCTTGTAAAACTCAGCAGGAACTCTGTATCACCTGGAGCCTTATTGTTGCGCATTGTCTTGAAGGCACTTTCCAATTCATTCATATCTATGTCTTTGTCAAGAGTTTGATCTTCAACATTCCTCGCCGCATAATATGTGACTACCCCGCAAACTGATCCAAACACTCGTCTGAAGTGTTCAACCCAATCCTCAGCACTCACAGTTCCCGAAATCTTGAACTCTCTACACTTGATTTCTTTATCAGAGCCCACAAATCACTGGAATCCTTGACTCTTCTGAATTGTTCTTTTATATCGCTGTAATACGCTTGCCTTTTACTCTTACATAGCAGTTTGTACCTTAACTTCATATAATTTTCTCTCACCTGCTCCGAATTTGATTTTCTAAACACATTCGATAGGCTGAACACTCGCTTTCTCATAACCGCACACTCTTTGTCGAACCACTTTTCTCTCCATCCTTCTCTCTTTCTATCAGGTTGCATAATTTGCAGCTCTATATACAAGATTATTTAATACTTCATAAGTCTCTTCACTACCTCGGAAGACCATTTATTTCTCTACAAGCATTGGTGAGTTTAGATATATATCATTCTTCCTCGCTTCCTTCCATTTCAACTTCGGTAAGAGTGGTAAAATTGTGCTCTCTCTTTCTAGAGTATCAACCGTGATTAGCGTAGCTTCAATTGGGAAATGATCAGATAAAAATTCTGGCACAATAGAAAATTTTCCAACTATTTGCGCTAATTCGACAGCCATGCAACATAGATCTATTACGAAGCCCCTCTGCCTATAAAGTAAAGTCTCCCCACCTATCTCCACTTATCCTTCTATTCATAATGATGAAATTAAAAACCTCACAGAACTCCAATATTTTCTTACCTTTCATATTAATCACCTCATCCTTTGACTCTTGCTTATTACTCAGTGCATTTCCCAATTCTATTACATCTGTTAATTCCGACATGTCCTGTCCATTTCCTATTCTACCGTAAAAATCTCCATTAAAATCATATTATTTCTATTATGCTCTTGCACTATCATAAACTTCCATAATGTATTGAATTCTCTCTCCCATTCCATGTCTCCTCCACCACTCAGGTAAATTGGAACTATATAATATTCATCCCGTTGTCCTGCATTCATGTGAATAACTTTCCTCTCAAGCATCGATTACCTTACAAAAACTCTCTATTCTTTTACTAATTCTATTAACTTTCCTCCCTTTGCTCTACCTCAGTTTGATTCTCCAACTGCGAATTCCCAGTATAAATGTAATCTGGAAAACAGTTTTCAAAATACATTGCTTTCCTCTTTCAACAAACGTCTCCAATAGTACAAAACATCATAATTACAAATAAAATTATATACTTGAGCAATCTTACCACTTAATCCAGCCACATTGTACGCTACTATACTCAACTGTCCCTTCTCACACGGACTGACGGCGTTATCTCAGCGGTTGCGGTCTTCGTCCTCGCCGCCTCGCTCTCCTCATCACACATGCTCCCGCTCACGGCCCGCATCACACTCTCATCGAACATGCTCCCGATCTTCTGCAGCCCATCCTCTCCCTCCGAGACCAGTCCATTCTCCTCATCCAGCGTGAAAACCCGACTATTCACGATTAAACGATCCACTTCACCGATACTCTCCTCTCACTCCCGGAACTTGTTTCTTCAACTCGCCAAGCACCCGGAAAAGCTTTGATCGTCGTTTTCTTGTGTCGAAAGCAAAGTCTTTATGAATCACAAACTGTGTACCCTTCAGCTTCCTACTGTTTCTCGTGATGAAATGGATGTCCTGATCGTCCGGAAAATGCGCAATGATTGGCCCGTTATCTATTTTCTTGCCCAATGCATGTGCTCGATTAACCCAGGTACCTGCTCGTGCCCCCAAATGACTCACACAAAGTCTTGACAGTTCTCACGTAATCCACTGTTGCACATTCATATTTCAGCCCGCGAAAAATTATATTGTTCCTTCTCGATCTATTTTCAAAATTTTCCATCTTCCTGATTATGAGATTATTCTGATTTTTTGAGCAACAATTTGATTTCTAACTGTTAATTCTCGACAGAGAGTTTATTCACTTTTTCAATTAGACCATTTAAATCCACCTTTGTAGCTAGCAGCGCGAGTTTTCATCCATAGCCTTACTAAACCGCTTTTCAAAACGGTCAAATAGTGATTCAATAAAGTCTGAGTTCACATTACCGGAAGCTTTAACACTTGGTCTGGAGCACGCTTTTTCTGTTCCATCTCTTCGAGCTCAGGCGAACTTTTAGCACGAGGACTCTTCTTAGCACTATCGTCCGGTGAAAAGTATTGTTAGATACTGTTCTTATTCATTCAGCTTCGAATATTTCGATTCACTTGAGAACAATTTCACAAATAAAAAACAAATTGATAATTCATTTATTACGAAAGAACTTTTAGCTCTAGGTCTCTTTTAGCACTACCGTCTGGTGGATACTGTTTTATTAATTTAAACTTTGAATATTTCGATTCACTTGAAAACATTTCACAAATAAATAACAATTGATAATTCATTTATTACGAAAGAACGTTTTAGGTTAAACATGCACTAAATGAACCGATTAAGCACGACCGTCCGGAAACTTGATAAGAGAGCAAAACAATTCTGCGACCGCTCCGTTCAACAGCTCACTATCAACTCCTAATTTGAGACATACGATTTGAAATCGAAAAGTTGTCAGTTGTAATTGGGGAATGATTTTAAAAAACCAATACTTTTATTTTCCATAACTGTACTCATAAAAAATAATATGATAATATTTTATATTCAAATGAAACGTTTAGTTTTAAATAAAAAAATATTTTTGAGCCCCAAAATCCATTGTAGAGTTACCGAATTGCTTGATCAAGAGATTCAATTGATTGATGATAAAGTTCAATTGCGCCGTGAACATAGAGAATTTGATCTTCATCAAGTTCAAATGTTTGGAGACAAAAGTCGTGTTGCCAATACATACATAGAAATGGGTTCATTAATCATTCGTGAACAGTACAGGGGAAATAATATTTCACAATTGAAAATAATAATTTCACACATACAAAGCCTATGGAATACTGTGTACGTAGTACAGTATCCTTTCCTGCTCAAATCAAACCTGTACTGTAGGCTACAGAAGAGTCACGACATGTCAATTGGAAAATTTTCTCATTTTCAAATGTCTGCTCATGATATGATATCTTCTCATTTACATTTGACGATTTCTCAAATACAATTCACTACTCTCAATTACATGTGTGATGACTTCCTAAATACAATTGACTATTCTCATTTAGGCTACATCTGACATTCTCTCAATTACAAGTGACTATTCTCAAATACAATTGATACTTTCTCAATTAACTTTTTACTTTCTCAAAAAAATTGGAAAGGTGTTGTGACTACTATTTTTTTTTTTTTTTGAGCAGGGTATGATTACTAAATCTTTTCTCCGGAACAACGTCTTTTCACAAAAAGTGAGCATGCCGTACACAAGTAAAATATTCAATCCAAGATTTACAAGAAGTTTTTGCAAGGATTGACAGACACAGAAGAAAATGTCAATATGGAAGAAACTAAGAGACAAATTTCATTTTATCATAGGCTATCCTGATCTTGAGATACAATGTTAGGTTGCGCAAAGTTTGAGGCATCCGCTTCTCTAAAACAGTAAGTGAATTCTCAGTGAAGCCTGTTCAAGAATATAAACTTACTGACGTGCTATTCTTGAATCTTAACAAGCCTCCCATTCGCATCATTCTAGCAATAACCCAAATTCAATGCGGAAAATTCTCGGGAAATTGTGTTACCAAGTCACCATTGATTGTGATGAACCTAATTTGGCGTTGAATTGTAGAGGATTTTATTCTCTTGGTACAGTTCTGGATTTTTTCACTATGAAAGGTTTTGAGTTATATGGAGAAAAAAACAGGTATTTTTAACACTGTAAGGTTAGCAGAGGGTATTTTTTTGTGAAGAATCATTTTCAGACTATTTGTACCAAATAACTAAAAAATCAGTACCACAATACATTCTGGCAGCATGTTTCCTCACTCCCTTCTCATGTCTCAAGTGAATGAACAGAAAATAAACTATGAATTCGCTAAGCTGTGACTCAATGAGTCTGAACGAAAAGGAGATGAGTTGCTGATTCATAAATTCACGGCAAGCCCCATAGCAAACCAGTTACTTCGAACAGTGAAGGAAACAATGGAGATATCAGGGATATGCAAGTACCCCGCATTGTATGCTCAATCCGTAAATGAGTTTTGTGTAAGTGTGTATTAGCGATCGTAGCACAACGTGGTGGCAATTTTGGAAACTGGAGTGTATCCCATTAGGTGGAGTACTAACAAAATGGGGAGATTTTTTTTTATTACGTTTTTACATGGTTTTAAGCATGTAGAAGTGATTTTTACTAAAATTGAGCAGTGACACTACGGGGTCTCCCCTTAGTGTACACACCTCCCCTTAATGTGCTGTGTATACTTGATTGTCTCCCCGTATTATACCTTGTTCCAACACACACACACACACACACACACACACACACACACACACACACACACACCCCACACCCACACACACACCACACACACACACCACACACAACACACACCACACACACACCACACACACACACACACAACACCACACACACACAACACACCCACACACACACACACACACACACACACGCACACACAACACACAAACACCACACACACACACACACACACCACACACACACACACACACACACACACACACACACACCACACACACACACCACACACACACACACACACACACACCACACACACACACACACACGCCACGCACCACACAACACACACACCACACACACCACACACACACACACACACACACACACACACGCACACACGCACACACACACACACACACCACACCACACACACACCACACACACACACACACACACACACACACACCACACACACTATTAGTCTATGAACAGGGCAATTTCGTGTTTGAAAGGGAAAAATTGTGCAGTCAAGTGAGACGTTTTCTACAATAATTAATAATACAGCACATTTTAGAGCGGCACTAGTTCTATTATAAAAAATGAGAGCAAATGTTCTTACTTATATTTATTTTGGGAAAGATTTACTCTTAACATATTACAAATACAATGATCTTTCATTTTGAAAAGAATAAAATTTTGATTTTGCTAAATAACGACGCTAGATACGGATAAGTAACTTTCTGGAAGGGGGTTTGTCTGCGGTTTATCATATTACAAAAAAACCGGAGGTCTTATCAAAAATCGTTACACATACGTTTCTGCGCCTTGTTTCAAAGAACTTTTATATCAAATTTTATTCAAATCGGACAATAACTGCGACCGTAACTGCGGTACAAACAAACAGACAAGAGCCGATCGAGTCGAAACTAAGACCTCAGCTTCGCTTCGGTCAAAAAACTCTAACACTGCCACCAACCCAACTACGACTATAGTAATCACATAAGCGATCATTGTTCCAAGCCTTAATAATCATTATCACCAGTTCCCAAGTGTATAATAGTTCCACCACCAACCAAACCTGAAACATTCCCCAAATTAGTGCAATGTCAGAAATTTTTGTGATTCACCCTTCTGTTTAGAATATTTATGTAAAGCCTCATTCACATCAATCATCTAGATGATTAACTTGTACTCACTCCTATAATGAGATAGGCCTACTGCACAATAAAGATTCACCCTCCCCATAAAATTGCAAGGTGGATCTGCAACTGTAACAACCAACTAATTAACTCGCGACTAACAAAGATTTTTCACAAATAGTTTTTTATAAAATAAGAAAATTAGGCCTACTTACCTCCAACACCACTACATGAATACATGTGGAATCCATTGCATTTTTTAAATCTTCGATGTAACAGGAGGAATTTGATGATTGAAAAAAGTTGTTCATCCATAATAGGTAAAATTTCTCCAATTCTGAAATTACAAAATAATTACCGTATGTTACAAAAAAGACAGGATTTGCATTTATGAATATTTTACAAAAACGACCAAGACTTTTTCCCTTTATATCAAAGTACTTTCATTATTAGGCCTATTGTATTCATTATTATTGTATTAATGTTTTTAACCTTATTAGAGCACAAGATTCATTTTTCTAGCAACGCCAATTATTTAACAAAAAAATATGTATTTATTTTCTTGTAACACTGTTGTTAATTGGTGATAAATTTTATTTGATTTGATACCTAGATAATATTCCAGTAACAAGTTACCTTCACTAAGCAATATTGAGACGTTTCCATATTTTACACCAACTTAATTTATGTTTAGTAAAATTGTAAATTTGTTGTACCTAAAGTTTAAATTATGTTGATATTTTCTTTTCTGTATATAATTTATATTTTTTTGAGAGAAGAATGAATTTTTTTATTGTACCGTATTGATATACCAATATTGACAATAGTCTACAGATTCATGACATTCTTATGTAGGTAGTCATGAGAATTATGGAAGACAAGTTTTAAAAGAACAGCGAGAGAACTGTGCCGGTTTCACAAAAGCCTGTTGAATTTTAATCGTGAGAAATAAGACAAATGATAATGTTATCTATGTTGAAAGTGATCTAATAACCCTATTTAATTCTCATTGAATATACTGTATTATAACCTCTAGGCTACCATCAAATTGTGTAATATTAGATCTGTGGGTAGATGACACAAGTTGATAAGTCACATTTTTGACCATATTGAGTTATGCATATGGTTGTGTTCAGAAAAATTAGATCTATAAGATGGTATAACTAAATATGTTGTACCTTTTTAAATAGCTGAGATATAGGCCTTGCTTAAGCCTGATAGTGCATTTTCTTCCAAACCCCAGTTGACAAATATTGATAAGTACATATATCTCACACTCTTCTACCGGTTTGTATTATAATCCATTATTAAAAGATGACAAAATTTGATAAGTTTATGTACTGGTAGGCTATTATAAAATCTGAAAATCAATAACCCATATTGAGAACTACATAATCCATACAACTTTGCAAACAGTTCAAGTTTGGTTAACTGATCAATACTTGTAAATAATATCATTAATTTTTAAAAAATATATTCAAATTTCTATAAATCGATTTTTAAGATATTCCCTATACTGTTACATTGTGATTTGAAACATTTGGCAGATGGCAAAACATGATATCTCTGACATCACTTGCAAAAATTCTCAATAGTTAATTTAAATAAATTGTTTTATCCCTTGATATTTTCTATTTAAATAGTCGAGGATCAGCTGATTATATTAGTGTAAAATGGGTAAGAAAAAAATTATAGATAATGTTTGCAGCTATGCCAAACTTTCAAATTGCTCTCCTGAAAAGTTTACAAATCATGACTTATCAACTTGTGTCATCTACCCACAGAGATATTCTTGTTTATAATTGTCATGTATAGAGTAGGTATATTTTTTACTATGGTATGTTTGTTGGCTCAACTCTATTTTTATAAATATTTTGAACAAAAAAATGATATTATTATTATTATTATTAGTAGTAGCAGTAGTAGTAGTAGTAGTATTATGTACAATGATAATATTCATTAATTAGCAAAGACCTTGAGATCTACAGTCTTAGGCAAATACCCTAAAGCAGCGTTTATACCAAAGTTATTAACAAAATGTTAATAACTTAATCCTTATAGATTCTATGAGATTGAACATAAGTTATCATACACATGATGAACATTATGTGTTTGTCTAGTTCCGTTCAATCTAATAGAATCTATAATGATTAAGTTAATAACATTTTGTTAATAACTTTGGAGTAAACGCAGCTTAAGGTGCATCTTTAAAGTATTTGTTAATTAGTAGTATGAAACTACTAGGGTACATGAATAAACCATAAAGCGCTTAGTAATGACCAAATTCAATCAACAAAATGTACATTTGCTTGATTTCAAAACTTTAAAACATCAAGTGATTGGAACTTTGTAAATTGATTTTTTATGTTCCACTTTAGGCCTAGGTGAACTTGAAATGAAATGAAATGTTTTATTGGCAGAAATAGAAAATAATTATTTTGTTAAATAAGATGAAAAGTCAGCCAGTCAATAGTATTATTTGAAGAAACACAGTTTATTTTTGTCACATCCACATTTATTATGTCTTGTAAACAAATATCATAAATGAATGTGGATGTGATAAATATAAAAAATTGTTTTTTTTCAATTATGGATAAATTCTACAATATCAATTCATATTCAACAAATTTTATCAACAGTAGCTATTGAAAGGCTACTAGCATATTTATTGGAAATCAAGGCAATACCTCAACTCACTATATGTAATCATCATTAAAATTAGTAATAGGCATCATATAAATAGTAGGTTCATGGACGGTAAAAAATTGAGGATAGACCTAACTAAACCAGTTAGTTACTGTAGACTAATCTAATTTACCGTACGTTACTAATATGCATTTTGCATTGCATAACATACTAAGCATTTTCATTTTTTAATAATTTTAGTTTTATTATATTTCCATTGTGTGATCTAGCCTACATAATAAAATTGAAAAAAGTGCTCATAGTATACTGTTGTGTGAATATTGAGAGACTAATCAATTATTTTCCAAGATTCCGTTTGAATGGAATGCATGTTGGGATAAAGATGATGTTTTGATTTTAAACTGAAATTAACAGCTTGCAACACTTGTACCTTATATCGTTGCAACGTTAAAAATCACAATAATTAGGCTACAGGGGAAAACTGTAGGTAGTGATTATTCAGTTTTTTGATTGAGAATTTCTCATTTTAATAATATAATTTTTTCTATATTTTCAGTTGTGCTATGTACAACACAAAAGTGCTGAGAAGAGGAAAAGTAATAGAAAAATCTGGTGTGGTACACTCACACAACTTTCCTTGCTCTATAAGCCTCATTCTTAAACGAGAATGATTTAGGGGAATAACATAATGACGATTGGCGGCAACATATTTGAAACTACGATCAGACTTCTGTATATGTGTATAATTGTTTTCAGATTACTTTTTACTTTGTGTAAATTGTGAAATTCGATATTTTTTGAAAGCCGTCAAAACAGCTGTTCTACAGATGAAATATCTCGACTATGTGTTCTTTTTACTTTCCTTGCCCTACTACCATAGGTAAGGAAAGTATTGCTTTCCAAAAAAAATTAAGGTACCCCAATTTCAAGTTTTCTATACGTTTCAAGGTCCCCTGAGTCCAAAAACATGATTTTTGGGTGTTGGTCTGTGTGTGTGTGTGTGTGTATGTGTGTGTGTGTGTGTATGTGTGTATGTGTGTATGTCTGTGAACACGATAACTCCATTCCTAATTAACCGATTGACTTGAAATTTTAAACTTAAGGTCCTTATACCATGAGGACGACAATAAGAAATTGAATAAAATTCAATCAAGATGGCGGAAAAAATGGCGGACAATACTAAAAAACCATGTTTTTCACGATTTTCTCAAAAACGGCTCTAACGATTTTCTTTAAATTTATACCATGGATATGCTATTTATAAGCCCTATCAACTGACATGAGTCTTATTTCTAGGAAAATTGCAGGAGCTGCGTAATATTCTCGAGAAAAATGGCGGATAATTACTGAAAAACCTGTTTTTCACGATTTTCTCAAAAATTACTCGACTGATTTATTTCAAATTCATACTCCGTATAGTATTATCAGCCCCATCAACTGGCATGAGTCTCTCTCTGGGAAACTAATGGGGGGTTCACCCATCCTTGAGAAATGTACTCTGTAACCTCCTTCTCGTGCATGAGGTAGGTAGGTAGAGCAGTCTATAAAAATAACACATAGTCGAGATATTTCATCTGTAGAACAGCTGTTTTGACAACTTTTAAAAAATCATCGGATTTCACAATTACACAAAGGAAAAAGTACTCTGAAAACAATAATTATATACAACATATACAGTAGTCCGATCGTAGTTTCAAATAATATGTTGCCGCCAATCGTCATTATGTTATTTCTCTAAATTATTATCGTTTAAGAATGAGGCTCCCAGTTCAATGAGCAAGGAAAGTTGTGTGAGTGTACCACACCAGATTTTTATGAACTGCTCTACCTACCTTCCTCATGCACGAGAAGGAGGCTACAAAGTCCATTTCTCAAGGATGGGGTGGACCCCCCATTAGTTTCCCAGAGAGGAGACTCATTCCAGTTAATAGAGCCGATAAATAACTATACAGGGTATAAATTTGAAAAAAATCGGTCAAGTCATTTTTGAGAAAATCGTGAAAAACATAGTTTTTAAGTGATTATCCGCCATTTTTCTCAATAATATTACGGAGCTCCTGAAATTTTCCCAGAAATGAGACTCATGTCAGTTGATAGGGCTTATGAATAGCTATCCATGGTATAAATTTGAAGAAAATCGTTAGAGCCGTTTTCGATAAAACCGTGAAAAACATGGTTTTTTAGTGATTATCCGCCATTTTTCTCAATAATATTACCGAGCTCTTGGAATTTTCCCAGAAATGAGACTCATGTCAGTTGATAGGGGCTTATAAATAGCTATCCATGGTATAAATTTGAAGAAAATCGTTACAGCCGTTTTCGAGAAAACCGTGAAAAACATGGTTTTATAGTAATTATCCGCCATTTTTTCCGCCATCTTGAATTGAATTTTATTGAACTTCTTATTGTCGGATACTCATGGTATAAGGACCTTAAGTTTAAAATTTCAAGTCAATCGGTTAATTAGGAATGGAGTTATCGTGTTCACAGACATACACACACACAACACACACACACACCACACACACACACACACACACACACACACCCACAGACCAACACCCAAAAATCATGTTTTTGGACTCAGGGGACCTTGAAACGTATAGAAAACTTGAAATTAGGGTACCTTAATTTTTTTGGAAAGCAATACTTTCCTTACCTATGGTAATAATAGGGCAAGGAAAGTAAAAATATGGATATATGTGAAATTTCCCCATAATTGAAAAACACAGTTTTATTTTTGTCACATCCATATTCATTAGATTTGTTCACAGGGCATAATAATAATGTGAATGTGACAAACATTAAAGTGTTTTTTTTTAATACACTGTTGGTTGGTTGACATTTAATTTTTTTAACATCATCTTATGAACATAACATTCGTTATGAACTATTTTTGACGACACTACGTCTAATTTAGATCTAAATTAAATTGTAGTCGTTGAAAAATAGTTTAGAACGAATTATCATCTTATTTTTAGCTGAGACTAACAGAAATTATGATTTCAAGTTCATCATTGCAGAGCAGTTAATGATTTTTAATAGACCAACTGTATTCGTAGGCCATTTCCAACAAATAAATGTGGATGTGCAAGACTAAAAGAGTGTTTTTCCAATTATGGAGAAATTTCACAATAAATCCATAATTTTCTATTAATGTTCCATTTAAATAGAAGGTTAATTTGAATTTTTCAAACTCATTACTCAATGCACACTTCACAAGATCTTCCCATCAGAGAGTAATGAACATGGAAATAATTAATTATTGATCACCTTCCAATCCTGCATGTTAGAAAA
>NW_024093859.1:0-10930 GCF_014356525.2 Nilaparvata lugens | reverse complement strand
ATCAGAGAGTATAATGACATGGAAATAATTAATTATTGATCACCTTCCAATCCTGCTTCCACAAAAGCTATACTTTCAATCTCTCAGAGCAATACAAGTTTCAACATGAAATTGAAAACTTAAAACAATACCGAAACTTTGAAAAATATTACAATTTATTCCACTAGAATTTTGGCAAGATATAAGCTGACACAAATCTGGCCCATTCATCTCCACTTCATGGATTATGTTTATGAATTAAAGCTAATCCCTGAAGTAAAACTAGAAACCTAAAATTATAGCAAAATATTACAATTTATTCCACTCGAATTTTATCAAGGTGAAATAAACTGACACAAATTTGGACCCTCCATCTTTACTTTACTGAGTTTATTAATTAAAACTAACCCCTGAAGTAAAATTAGAAACTGAAAATGATACCAAAATATTCAAATTTATTCCACTCGAATTTTGGCAAGATATAAACTGACACAGATTTGGACCCTTCATCTTCACTTCTCTGAGTTTATTAATTAAAACTAATCCCTGAAGTAAAATGAGAAACTGAAAATGATAGCAAAAATATTACAATTTATTCCTCTCGAATTTAGGCAAGATATAAACTGACACAAATTTGGCCCCTTCATCTTCACTTCACAGATTAGGTTTATTAATTAAATCTAATCCCTGAAGTAAAATTAGAAACTGAAAATGATACCAAAGTATTACAATTTATTCCACTGCAATTTTGGCAAGGTAAAATAAACTGACACAAATTTGGCCCTTTCATCTTCACTCTACTAGGTCATCAATTATAACTAATCCTGAAGTAAAACTAAAAACTGAAAATGACCCGAAAATTACAATTTATTCCACTCGAATTTTGGCAAGATATAAACTGACACAAATTTGGCCCCTTCATCTTTACTTTACTAGGTTTATTAATTTATTAATTAAAACTAATCCTGAAGTGAAATGAGAAACTGGAAATGATACTAAAATATTACAATTTACTGTACTGCACTCGATCAAAACTGACACAAATCTGGCTCACTGCATAATATTATAAAGCAGTTTTCTCATGTTTTAAAGCTACGTCTTTACTAGGTTTATTAATTTATTAATATTGAAACTAATCCCTGAAGTGAAATCAGGAACTGAAAATGATACCAAAATATTACAATTTACTGCACTCGAATTTTGGGTTGATTTAGACTGACACAAATGTGGCTCACTGCATAAATTATAAAGCAGTTTTCTCTCGTCTTAAAACTACATTACACCGAAAACTCCACACCTCCACACTTTCTCACGATTTCCAGTAAACCAACAACAACACAATACGCACAAAACCAACAAACACTTAAAAACATATAAATAATCTTCACGGCATAGGCACTAGTTCACATTAATTTAATTATTATTTTAATCGCATTGAAAACTGAGACGTTAGCACCTCGTAAAGAATCGTGGGAGTTTTCCTATTATACTAGCGGAGAATTGCCTCGTGTCACGACAATCAGAGAAGAATATTAACTCTAGAATTCTATGAAAATTTAGCAGCCATTCAACAGGTTTTTGGGCGGTTTGATTGTCTATTATCTTGCACAATTCTCACGAAAATGAGCTTCAACATCGGAAAGAATAATATTTCCCATTAAACAATTGAACAAGCTATTTGCATGTTGGGATCTGAAGGCGCCAGATTCAGATTTTTGATGTGAGATTGAGTTTAGAGTGCCAGCATACCTTATGAATAAAATTAAAGCTTCCCATTCTGCCAATAGATGGTTGTCATTATTTAGAGGCTTCTATTTGCATGAAGTAGAAGCGTTTTCTGTGAATGTGAGATCTATGGAAGGAGGTTTATTGCGTTCAATCACGCTAGTCAAGGCTTGAAACGAAATGTTTTGTTTCAGAGAGAGAGAATTTGTAAGAGAATTATTATTTGTGAGCTTTAGGCCCTAGATCAAAGAATATCATAGAAAAATATGAAGATGAATGTCATTCGAATGGGGATATGATATTGGGCCATATGAATAAAGTTGAGCATTTGCTTATACTTCTAAAATATTGAGCATTTGCTTCATTTTCTATGAATAACGTAAGCAAAACCTTGTGTGTGGGTGTGTGTGTGTGTGTGTTTGCTCATGCTATCAAAAAAATAGTTTGAGCATTTGCTCCGAAGTAAAAGCTTTTTGCTCAAATTGTATGAATAAACTAGAGCATTTGCTCAACTTTTGAAGCAAATGCTTCAAAAAAGGTGAGTCTGTCTAGAGCAGCTTATCACCTTTTGCTCATAGTAAATGGCTCAACTAATTCATATGAGGAAGAGGAAACTATACCAGATACGAACACAACAATAGTTGAGAACTATAAAACTCTTTTAGATTCAACCATTATACATATCACCATTATCCTGCAAAAGAATAAATACAAAAGATGGCTACCTGTTAAAAGATAGCCATCACAAAATAGGAAATAGGTATTAAGAAGATGAAAGTGTAGACGATTATAAGAAGGCTATTGAATATTTTAAGAATATGCTGAAGATTATTATAGAGATGACATTTTTTTCACGCTATTATTCAAAATTCTAAACTCAACTAACCTAAAACTCTATTCATAAATAGAAAACCGAGAGCAGACGAACAACAACAAGCGGTGCACCCTATTTGCATATTTAGCGCTTCCGTGAGCTAAAAACAAACTAAGGTTACTAAGCGAATCAGCTGATGAAAATCTCTAAAATACGTGAGCATTTGCTCCAGAGTTCAGGAGCATAAGGTAAGAGTATAAGGTAAAGTATAATATAAAATGAGCAAATGCTTTTGCTTCTACCTTTTGCTCATGAGCAAAACCTTATGCTCCATGCTCTTGCTCATGAGCATTTGCTCTGGTTTTATTCATATGGGCCATTGTCTCACATTATATTGTGGATATATTGTGTCATTTTGTGAACTGTATTTTGTATCAAAGTATGGTGTTGTGTATCAAGCTGAGATGATACTGTATCATGTGTGGTGATATGCCATGGTATAGGGCGTTTATGTTCTAAATTTCACTCAAAGTATACTCAAGCCGATTACTGTTGACTATTGTCTATATTAGTAGTGTGGTGGGAGTGTAAGAGTGTAAGAAGGGCACAGTATTGAGAGACTACCAGCGTCACATAGCTTCACCAAAAACAACTACTAGGACTATCGGCTTCAGTTAACACTCACATTTGCAACATAAACGCCCTATACCATGGCATATCACATAAATGGACAGTATCACCACAAATGATACAGTATCATCTCAACTTGATACACAACACCATAATTTGAAACAAAACTCCAAACCTTGAATGAATCTACGAACAAACCATGGGATATGTTCTTTTGCTATATTTTCTCTATAGTTGTACTACTACATAGAGCGGCCGAGTTCATTCCTCAAAAATGATACTCAAGGAATCTATTCCATTAACAGTCATAGAGCCGGTTGTACAGAAGCGGCTAATTTTAACCATGATAATCCCACGAGAACCAATCAGAGAAGCCGACTTTAAAAAAAAGCGCATTCTCTGATTGGTTGTCGTAAAGTTAATCACGGTTAAAATTCAACCGCTTTTGTGCAATCGGGCCCATGACTGTTAATGGAAGAGATCCTTGAGTATCATTCTTGACCATCATTACTAGTAGTTCTGTGAACAGTAGACCTCGCTCAGTTAAAAACCACAGCTTCCTCCAATACTGTCCATCAGAGTAAATTCTGTCCTATCCTGTCGTGTCAGCAAAATTCGGTGTGTAAACAACTAATGGCTGTTTGGGTTGTTGTATCGACAATAATAATTGTTGTAAACAACTATGCTGCTATCATCAAAAGCTTACCGAGTGAAAGCAGAGGAAGTCGGAGAAAATAATGCTACTTCGAGTTATCAATTGCATGCCTCATTGCATGCAATTAATAATCCACTCGACAGCTGATTTATTTATTTATTAGGTTAGGAACACAAACAATACAATGATCGGAAAAGAAAAAAGAGGCTATTGCCCAAAACTTTTTCAATTTGATAAGCATCTACGCTGGTCACCTCAGATAGCTACCTTTGTAGAAAATTAAGGGTGGTCAATTTAAAAATGTACATGCTTAGAAGTATTTTGAGTCTAAAATTACTAAAATCTGTTTATTTTGCTCTATTCCAATCCTTAGTTCAGTATGGTAATTCTATATGGGGAGGAACTTTTGATTCAACTTTAAAACCTCTATTTGTTTTACAAAAGTTAGTTATCAAAACAATAATGAGGTATCCGAGAGATTTCCCAAGTGTCACATTGTTTCAAAATTCCAATCTGTTCACTATAAGACAATTGTTCATTTTAAAGACTATTAAGAAACATGTACTCAAATTAAAAATATTAAAAATTTTCAAAGAGTAACTAGACAAGTCGCTCAAAACTTGATCACAATTGAAAGAGTTGATAGCACCCTATCCCGTAGAAGTATTTCATATTTGAGAAATAAACTCTATAATAAAGTTCCAAGAGGATGGTTGTTAAAGAAGCCTAAAATAAAAGATTTCCATACCTGGGTGAAAGAAATTATTTTTATTCAATTAATGATTTGGTTTAATATTGATTGATGTTGTATGAATCTTAAATTCATCTTTAATTTATTGTTATTTCTTAGAATGGAATATTTAGTTGGTTGAATGTTAATTATTGTTAGCCTATATTATAATATTGTAGGATCATTTTATATATTAATATTAATGTATAAGTGAATAAGTTATATTAAGACTCCACGTTGGCGTACAAGTTTTCTTTTGCCGACGTGTAGCACAAAGTTGTCAATTTCCTTTCAGTTGTATTCTGTATATATTTTTGTGCAATAAACGATTTGATTTGATTTGATTTGATTTCCTAATTTGGTTTCAAATTGTTCAAATATTAGGTTATATCCATTTAAATTATGATGAATAATTCTATAGTCTGATTTCTACGGTAATATTGGCGTTCAAAGGAGACTCATTTTCCTTTTGTATTATCCTTAAAATACGAAATTTTAAAAACCTTATATATACGTCGACGCGAAGTTCAAAAAGGAACATACCTGTAAAATTTCATGAAAATCTATTGCTGTTTTTCGCCGTAAATGCGCAACATATAAACATTAAGGGCCGTTTGCACAGTGACAGTTTAAACTGAATTTAATTTTAAACTGGATTAAATCCGTATCAAGTCTCGTTTGTTATAATGTGATTCATTTTGAGTTTAAGCCACCAGCTGGTTGAATTCAGTTTAAGCTTTGACTGTGCAAACGGCCCTAAGAGAAATACAAAACCGTCAACTTGAATCTTAGACCTCACTTCGCTCGGTCAATTATTTCTCCGATCACCCACGCACAAGCCTACGCACTATGTGAGCATCATTCTCACCAAACCAATGCATTAAAGTTGATGGATCTCCAATAAAATTGTAATCAAAATCACCTCTTAAAGCTGAGGGACTCTGAGAGAATCTCGGAATAATCCTATAATACTTTAATGGACAATAGGATGCATTTCCAAATACAACTTCGAAAATAATTCAAAATCTGCTATATTGTAATGATTGAGTTGATCCTTTTAGATGCAATTTTCCAATATTTCTCGTGTACTTAATGGGAGGTTTCGCGGGGATTTGAAAATATATAATCCAGGTTCTCCCGAAGCACTCAACAAATTCATTTATTCATCTATTTTTATAGACACGAATCAAATAATTACTGAGAGAGGATACATTATTCACTTGAGCACTCTCTCTCCTCTCTTCTTCTGCTATCTATCTATAATATATGTCTTTACCTTACTTCTTCTCTGTTTTATTTTTTTCTTTTCAATTTTGTTTAGTTTAAATGGTCGACTTTTTTTCATTTATATTGAATTTATTCTCTCTATTCTTATTTCAATTAAACTTATTTTAATTAAATTATTTATATTGTACAATACGAATAGCATTTAATGATATAAATAATTAGTATTTTATTTTAAGATTTAGCATGTAATTCTGGAGTTTGTTTAATTTCTGTATAAGTTGTTTTTGTTTTCTTATTATTCTTTATTATTTTGTGTGGAGTGCGGTTTTGGGCAGTGTGCCTGTCGCATCCACACTGATTAACTACATTCACTACAATGTATCTTTTTTTTCAATAAATTGAAATTGAAATTGAGCTCTATGAAGCATGAGCTTTCAAGCTAAAGTGTGTAAGTGCTTCATCAATTTGATTATTTTCAAACGAAAATTGAGTATTTTGAGTGAAAATTAGTTTGACTTCCCATGAGTCAATAAGAGGAAGCGACTCAGTAAAACCAAAAAAAAATTTCAAGTTATTATTGACCGAGCGAAGTGAGGTCTAAGATTCAAGTCGACGGTTTGGCATTTCTCTTAATGTTTATATGTTGCGCATTTACGGCGAAACGAGGTAATAGATTTTCTTGAAATTTGACAGGTATGTTCCTTTTTTAATTGCGCGTCGACGTATATACAAGGTTTTTGGAAATTTTGCATTTCAAGGATAATATGAAAGGAAAAAGTAGCCTCCTTCATACGCCAATATTAGAGTAAAAATCAGACTATAGAATTATTTACCATAGATCAGCTGACAAGTGATTACACAGATGTGTGGAGAAGCCAGTCTATTGCTGTATTTCCATAAGGTCTATAGTTTCAATCAGGTACTTGTGGATGAGAATACTGCGTGAGGTCTACTGTCCACAGAACTACTAGTTATATACTGGCAGGTTACCCGTGCTCCGCAAGAAACTTGAGGGAGTGAAATCTTGAATAGTTTGAAATAGGCCTATAACCATCCTCGGTAAATTAAGAATCTATAAGTGAATTTCAAGTCAATGAGTTGAGTAGTTGAGACGTGATGATGCGTCATCCGTGAATTTCCTATCCCCTACGTGTATAAGCCAGCTCTTTCCTTCATTGATTAGTCTGATTTGATGCATTATAATTAGTATTTTCACATTGCTGATCCTGTAAAGTGCAATAATTCACAAATAATTATCGAATATATTCGACAGAAGAAGATTACGTTTTAATTTAAACTCTATGACTTTGGGATAATGTTAATGTATTCCAGGTTCAATTAGTGTTAATTATCAATAATGTATCATGGTTCAATGAATTCGGGCTTTTTCAAAAACATTTTATATGGATACTTCACGATGGATTTGGAATGAACTCTTGAAGTGCGTACAGATATACGCGCCGCGAACATGAGCAATTCACTTTTAATCAGCTCACTTTTCATATCTGTATTTTCACAGAAACGGTAAGATACAGATATAAAAAGCTTCGCATCAGCTGAAAAGTGAATTACTCATGTTCGCGGCGCGTAAATCTGTACGGACCTTTAAATGAACATCAATTATCGGATATAAACCATTAAAGGATTGAATCGTGGATTGCTGGACAATAATAAGGATTTGTTTTATTCATCTCGATTTAATTAATAACTTTGAAAGGTTTTGGAAAATAATCTCCTGACAACACATGCTGCAAGATTAATATTATCATTTTAAAATAATACTACTACTATTTAATGATTTTAGTATTTCCCATGTTGTATTGTATTGTGTTGCAATTTGTATTGCTTTTATTATGTATTTCTAAGATGTTGTAATTTTATATTTCTGCCAATAAACATTTTCATTTTTATTTGAAATTCTTTAGTCTTTACAATAAGTATACCATCAAAATGATAGGAAGAGAAAAATAAGGTAACCTTGTGCTATTCCTCTCCCAAATTTAGATAAGGTTACACATAGTCCGAAATAGGTTAAGTCTTGTAGTTGTTCACTTCACAACATTTTCAGTCCTTAATTATTTTCACAAAGTAAATTTTTATAAAATGGTATGGACACCTGCGCAGAATGAATGAAGGAAGACTTCCTTTGCAAGTATGGAATTGGGTACCAGCGAACAGAAATAGGCGTGGAAGACCGCGAAAGAAATGGTATCCAATGTCCACATTGAAATGGAGAGTAGAGGTCTCTTGAAGGAGACTGGATAAATAAGGAAAGATGGCGATTGGGGTGCGAGAAGCGACACAACTGAAGTTGCAAAAACTCGCTATATATATATATATATATATATATATATATATAATATATATATATATATATATATATATATATAAATTTTTATATTTAGATGATGCTTGAAAACCAAACATAGAGAAAAAATTTCCAATTTTCATCACTAAATAGGAAATACTCACAAATTTCTAATTGAATACTGAATTCACAACGTGTCCTTAAATAAACTGCCCTTATAAATATTGAAACTCTTATAAAATTTATTCTCTTACGAAATTGGTGACAAGCTCAACCCTATAGCATTCTTGATATTTGGTTGATTTTTATGCAGTTTGCGCCAAAACTGATTGATTTTTGTTGATTGTGTCAATGAAATAAATGCGGATGAAACAAAGTTTGCGCTCCTTTATGTGCACATTCTGTTTGTGATTTGAGAAAACATTTCTCGAATTGGTACAGCATTAAATTTACTTGATTGATTGCATTATTATGTCAGTGATAAGTCTCCAACGAAACTCACATTTTGAAGCGAGCATCTGATTGGTGTTGCTATCCTTGTCTGTAATTGGACAAAGCAGATAGCTCTATCCTTTCACAACTCCACACCGTTTCCAGATTGTCTACAGACTATGAAGACGTTATAAAGTCAGCACCTGATCAACATTGGTGTTGCTATCCTTGTCTGTCATTGGACAAAGCAGATAGCTCTATCCCTTTCCAACCCCGCACCGTTTCCAAATAGTTCATTGGCTATGGAGAAATATAATGAACTTAATAATTATTATTAAACAAAAATCCAAATTAAATGCTGTAATTCACCCCGAAGACTTCTGCTACTGCAAATATTGACAACAGGGTAAACAGCTATAGTGAGGTCCACGTTATAATGGCAGTATTTGATCAACTTTGGTTTTTCTATCCTTGTCTATCATTCGACAAAGCGGTTGTACTATACTTTTCTAGGTCCACAACGATGCCAATTATGTTTTTGACAGTGTAGAAATATAATTAATTAATGCAGAGAATCGGCATCGCTATTCTCCTATCTTTATCTACTGCCATTATAACGTGGACCTCACTATAAACTTAGATGGAAATTCGATGAGCGCTACTATACAACAATCATTGTCAGCCCGGGAATCGAACCCAGTACCTCCCAATTGCCGGTCAGGAATGCTTACCCTTACACCAAACTGACAATCTCTGGATAGCAGCGCTCATTTTATATGAAGCCATAGCGGCCAACCATCTACTGATGGAAATTACTGAGATATTGCAATTATTCAAATGCTAATGTATTAATAATACTCATTCATCATTGATAATAATATTCGAGCATCTGATCAACATTGGTGTTGCTATCCTTGTCTGTCATTGGACAAAGCAGATTGCATCTATCTTTTTCCATCTCCGCACCGTTTCCAAATAGTTGTTGGCTATGGAGAAATATAAGAACTTAATAATTATTATTATTAAACGAAAATCCAAATTAAATATATAATGAGCTTCCAAAATATCCCGCTTCAATTATGAAAATGTATTATTTAATAACTAGCAGGTAACCCGTGCTTCGCAAGGGTCTTTCTCAAAACTTGACGTAATGAAATCTAGAAGAATCCAAAAAGGCCTATGTACAGTGAGTCAGTCATTCTATGAGGGCTCGAGTAATTTTGAAATTTTAATAATATAAAAATGGAAGAATATAATTTCTTTATGTGAATAACAACACCTTCATTGAAAGACATATTAACTGCATGCGTTTTCATATTGCCGATACAACATTGATGAAACTGTAGACGTTTATTTAGCTTTGTCTCAAAAATTGTTCTAGCTGGAAAATTAATAATCCATGCCACGTGTACGCCTAAACATTGCATCAGGAAAACTAAGTTTCAAAACTATGTTTTTCAGGTAGGAAGCAATATAGAAACAGATGTTCCTTTTTTAATTTCGACCATATGATTTGGTGATCTTTTAATGAAATCGAATGTAGCATTAATGAAATTTAAACATTAATTTTGAAAAATGTAGAAGGAAAATCAAAATTTGGGCTTCCAGGTGCACGAGATTGATATTTTTAGAATCTATGTGCTAAATCTGGAGATCTTAATCATTCCCGTTTTTCCGGTATGCAATCCACAAGTTGACATGTTTTGATGCGAACAAACGAACAAACGAACACACGAACAAACACAACCCTACTCTCTCTTATATATAGATGAGAAAATATATTTTCTTGATGAATTTAATTCATATTTTTGATCGATATTAACAAGAATCTACAATTAATATCAGATCAGATATACAGGGATGACTCGAATCACAGCTATCCACTATAGAAGGCGGTGGATAAAGAAACGTGACAACTATGTTATCCTATTATTTCCACTGCCTTCATAACATGAACCTTACTATAGAAGAGGCAGTCATATAATTCAGTCGCAGACGAAGAATTTTTGTAAGCTCTCCAGACTACTGTTCAAACTAAGTTCAACACAAAGATAAAATATGCAGTTGCGGCCATTTTGAAACGAAAAAGAAGACAGAGAGAGAGTGAGAGAGAGAGAGTGAGAGAAAAGTGACAGGTGGTGGGTCTAGAAAATGGGAGTGGCCTAAAATTTAGGCGGTCCTAAATGTCAAATTTTTTTACCATTTATCGCCACAGTCTCAGACATGGTAAAAAAATCAAGGACCTTCTTGTGTGTGAGTTTCATCTCAATCTGTCAGTATTGTTTGAATGGGAGGCATCAATCTTAATTCATTGGGAACACTGACAGATTGCTTTCATTGATGCTATAGTGAGATTTACCCAAATCTGGCAGCATTGGTCAATGGGAGAAGTTGGTATTATCTAATGAGAAGTTCTGACAGTTAGCAGTT